>NW_007730108.1:131539-150738 GCF_000696425.1 Galeopterus variegatus | reverse complement strand
TTTTTTTTTTTTTTTTTTTTTTTTTTTTTTTTTTTTTTTTTTTTAAATAAGGATGACCGGTAAGGGGATCTCAACCCTTGGCTTGGTGTTGTCAGCACCATGCTCAGCCAGTGAGCAAACCGGTCATCCCTATATGGGATCCGAACCCGGGGCCTTGGTGTTATCAGCACCGCACTCTACCGAGTGAGCCACGGGCCGGCCCCCAATTCATTCTTTTGCATGTGGATTTCCAGTTGTCTCAGCACCATTTGTTGAATCTTCTCTCCCCATCGAATTGTCTTGGCACTGTTGCTGAAGATCAATTGACTATAAATATGAGAATTTATTTCTGGACTCTCGATTCCATTCCATTGATCCTTATGTTTATCCTAATTCCAGGACCACACTGTCTTGATTACTGTAGCTTTGTAGTAAGTTTTGAAATCAAAAAGTGTGTTTCAACTTTGTTCTTTTTCAAGATTGTTTTGGTTTTTCTGTGTCCCTTTCTCCTGATTAACAGCTGAGATTTTCATAGGGATTGCTTTGAATCTGTAGATTCACTATCTTTTTAAAGACATGGTTAACTTTTATTTTTAAATAAATCTTGGTACATGAACAAAGTATACTCCAGGATATTGTTGTGTGAAGTGAAGGCATAGATTAGAGTTTTTATATTGGGTAGTAGAAAATATGTAATGTGACAGGATATTGAATCTATAGCTTCTGTTTTGTGATCATTTCACAGAGCTTCATAGCTGAGTTTTCTATATCTGTTCCCACTTTCCCATCTAAAAATAGGTTTTCGAAGTATTTCCAATTATATTTTTAACACAGGTGCAAGTTATCATTGTCCTCATTTAAACTACTTGATAAATTCAATGTATCAAATCAAAGTTTTTTTATGACATTATAATTTGAAATTCATAACATTTTCCAGGTTTAAATTTGGATTTTATTTTGAAATCTTTACATGCATCTTAGAAATTTAGAGAAATATGTAACTGGTTTCCAGAAAGCACTTAACGTCTTAGGATTTTAGTGCTAGATATTTATCTAGTTGATAGTTTCATCTGTAAAACAGATGTAGCATTCCTAAGGAGGGGAGGAAAAGTGAGTATATAGATGGGGAAACTGGTAAATAATTGACCTAAAGTTTGGATCATAGATTCTGATTTTAAGTTTAAAAAATCAGTGTTTTTTAAAAAAAGAATGAGGACTGGCTGCTTAGCTCAGTTGGTAGAGTGCAGTGTTCTAACACCAAGGTAAAAGGTTTGGATCCCCATATTGGCCAGCTGCCAAAAAAAAAAAAGAATGGATAAACTAGAAAGAAAAAAAGATATTTAAAAATCCATTTCCATTATAATACTCTTATTGGTCCTGGAGATTTCTCTTGAAAACAGAATTTTATTTTGTTATTTATATTGGTTTTATTGTAAAGGAGATCTTTCATATAGCTTATCAGCAGAATGAAGTTTTTTGATAAACTAGTGGTTTCATCATGGGTCCATGACAGCAGTAATGAGAGTCTATAAGCTATTTGCAGCATTTTGGAAAGTCTAAGAGAAATTAAATATTTATCTCTAATAATGTTGCACAGGTAAACTAAGAGGTCAGACATTTTTACTGTGAGCTAAAATTGTTCCAGCTAAGCAGAGTAACATTGCTTATTTCTTACTGGTTAGAATCTTTAATGGACAGTTGTATATGTCTCTGGGAAAATGAATTTTTTAATTTAGTTTTTCTACAAAACATTTTGAAATATGGGGGGCCAAGGAGAGGTAAAATAATGAAAGGAATTCTCCAGGGTTGAATTTGAGAACCACCTTTTTGAAATAGCTTTCCTATTACTTATTTCAATCAGTTGTTTGGTTTTTTCTCACAGTTTAAATGGAACTTCAATCTGTTTTAAAAATCACAACTGTTACATAATCCCTTTTTTTTTTGGTGATAATTTCAAGTTGAGGTGTTAACTATTGTATTGACTTCTTTCTCCAGAGATTGCCCTTAGCCCCAATAATCACGAAGTGCACATTTATAAGAAGAATGGGAGCCAGTGGGTGAAAGCTCATGAACTCAAGGAGCATAACGGACACATCACAGGTAAAGGAAGATAGCCATGAGCTTAGTATGATATTTCCACATTAATCACTCTTCTGTTTATGTAAAGCCTAATAAACCAAGTCACCCATAATATTTAAAGTTGTGTAGCACTTACTGAGTTATCTTTATAAATTTGAAAAGATATAATAATGATCACAGTTGTTAAGTACTTGTTGTAGCCCATCTGGTATACAGCACTCTGTAAGTGTTATGGAAAGCACAGAACCTACTCTGAGGACTGGAGAGATTAGATTAGGAGATGAGACATGAAAGCAAAAACTAGACAATATGAAAACATGAGCCAAACTGTGTTCCCAAGTGCTGAGTGAGCATGGTGTCTTCCAAAAGTTTCCTTTGTGTTGTTTTTGGGGCAAGGAAGACTTTCCCACTGAAAAGAACCAAGAGTAATGTAACAAAGATTATCTGCTACCAGAATTAACATCTCTTTTCCTGTGCCAGGAGACAACCTTTTTTCCTGTATCAGGAAACTTAAGAAAAAGGATACAATAAGGACTGTTATTCCATATAATGGTAATGTCCCCTTTCACCAATAGTCCTATTCATCTTCTCCAGAAGTCAGTCTGTAATTTACTATGACATCATCCCAGTCCATTTTTAATACTTTTAATACATGTGTATATATTCATAAGCAATCTTTAGTGCTACTGGCTAGTATTTTTAAATACTACATAAATAGCACCCTGCAGCTTGCTTTTGCATTCGGCATTGTTTCCAAGGTCTATCTATGTTGGCAAATCTAGATCAAGTTTCTTTCTTTTAACTGCTATTTAACATTTCATACCTCAGGTATTTATTCTTTCCTCCACTGAAGGATGCTTAGGTTGTTTCCAGCTTTTCCATATTGCATTAAAGAGCTGAATAGAGCATCTGTATACAGATCTCTTTGTACATATGTATGAGTGTTTGTAGATGGTAGACTTGTTACCCATGGGAGTATGACCATCCTCAACTTTGCTAGGCATCATCAGATTGCCTTTATTCCCTCCAGCCCTGTGTAGGAGTGCCCATTTTCCCTTATCTCACACATACTCGATATGATCAGACTGTCTGATGTTGTGTTTTCCTGATTAATTGAAAGATTGAACATACTTTCAGATGTGTGTTAGCCATCTGAGTTTTCTTTTTTGAGGCTTTTCCGTTCTTAACTCCTGACCATTTTTCCATTGAGTTTTTGTCTGCTCTTGTTGACTTATAGAAGACTGGATCTTAAAGCATGTGGCTTTAAGCAGGTTCCTGAAACGTTAAGTTTCGTCTTTGACAAAAACTAGCAATGAATAGATGGATAGAGGTGGCAAGCAGAATAGTGCTCAGTTTTATTAAGCAAAGTCAAATGAGAAGGAGGAGTAAGAGGTAAAAATGGAGAACTTTTTACCATGGTTTTCAGAAATTAGTAAACTAAATTTAGAAACCAAATTTCAAGAGAATTTATAGCTTTGTTAAATCATGTCTGGCCATTTTTTAAAAACTCATATTCACTTACTGGTCTGTTCAGAGAGAACTCTTTGCTCTTTGATCCTTACTATTATGGTTTCTTTTTTATCCTGTTTTTTGGCAGAGTTCACTCAGCCACTTGCTTTCAACAATTTGGCTGAGCAGATCAATATTTATTCTCCATAACTTTTCAAGTACTAATTTCTCACTGCTGCCATCTTGGGTTTTGTTTCTCCTCACTGTGACATTTGCATTTTAAGTGGTCAGCAATGGGACTTATTGTAGTGTTGGTTTTTTTTTTTTTTTCTTTTAATTGGACCCTAGAATTTTGCCTCTGATTCCCTAAAATACCGATTAGCTTAAAGATATCCTTGCTCAAATCAGAGAAGAGCTTAACATGTTTTGACATTCCTCATTCTTTATAGAAGTCTTGCATTCCCCAGGCAAAAACTCATGACCACCCTTCTTGCTTTTACCATGATTTGTATATGATGTTCATGATCACTGGGAGCTGAATTTATTACCGAACTAGCACCAAAGACATCATTTCTATTTTTATTGCTATTGCTTTCCCATGACCTTATTGCTGTTAGGTTTGGCCTATTTTAAGTCCTTTTGCCAATGGCCTTATAGCCTTAGAATAAGAACACTCATATTTTAAATAGGAATTTTAGCATTAGGAAATGCTTTTATGAGAAAAGGCTAAGATGAAAGAACAAAGAGATAGCCAAAAATGTGAAATATTTAGTTATGTCCTTTTTCTCCTCTACTTTTCTTTTGGGGTTCTGTGAAATTGGACCTGTTTTCTGTCTAAATGTTCAAATGGCATTTTTTAGATCTTAAAAAACTTATTGGAAAAATCTAAATATAACTGTGACAGGGACCAAGGATCAGACTTATTTTCTCAGAAAGATATTAACTGTAGGGAAAAAAAGATCTTCTGAAGCACTCTAGAAGTGTAGAGTGTAGAAGTGTAGCACTCTAATCTGTACTACAGAGAAAAGAAGTGTGGTAAACATAAAAGGGATATCAGAGTTCTGGGGGTTTTTTTCTGTGAGTTTATTCTTTTGGGTGATCACTCCTCCTTTTTAAAAAGCCTCTTATTACAGAAAATTCTAAACAGATAAAAAAATAGAATAGTTTAATGAGTCCCTTACAGCCGTCACCCAGATTCAACGATTATCAGCTCATAGCCAATCTTGTTCTTCTTCACTCACTTTATCCCTTCCTGTACTATTTTTCAGTACATGTCAGATATTATCATTTCATATTTCAGTTTGTATCTCTAAAAGGTAAGTATTCTTCTTTTTAATAATAACCAATAATTGTTTAATAATAATCAATGACTTTTAATTGATTATTGGATCCAAATAAGGTACACACATGTTGTGCTTAGTTCATATGTTTTTTAAGCCTTTTTGTTCTGTTTTGTTACAGGTTCACTTTCTTCTCTTTCCTTTGCAATTTATTTGTTAAGAAAATTAAGGGCCGGCCCGTGGTGCACTGGAGAAGTGCGCCGCTTGGGAGTGCGGCGGCGCTCCCGCCGAGGGTTCGGATCCCATGTGGAGACCGGTTCCCGCTCACTGGCTGAGCGCGGTATGGGCGCAACACTGAGGGTTGCGATCCCGTTGCCAGTCCCCCCGCCCCCCCGGTACGGGCGCGACACCGAGGGTTGCGATCCCGTTACCGGTCAGTAAAAAAGACAAAAAGGAAAAAAAAAAAAAGAAAATTGAGAAATTGGGTTGTTTGTCCTATAGTGTTTCCCAGAGCCTGGATTTTACTGATTATAGGCTCATGGTGTTTTACATATTCCTCTGTCCTTTGTATTTCCTGTCAATTGCTAGTTGAAGTTAGGTGGTAGGTTTCTTTACTGAAGGAGGCACATAATGTCTAGTTGTCTTTCTTTTTGTGATAGAAACTTTTGGTGATCAATACCTATATCCATTAGTTCAACAGTAGCTGTAAAATAGTGATATTCTAGATCTACCATTTCTTCTCTATTAGCTGGAATACTTTTATTAAAAAAAGAAAATTCCCTTCATCTGCTGTTTGGTTACCCTGAGATAAAGTTTGTCAGTAAAGAGGGTACTTACTTGATTCTCCTCCCTTTTCTTTAAAGTCTTCTGATGGCAAGAAAACAGGAAAAAAGAGACAAAGCTAAATTAGGAAGAGATGAGAATTTGTCTTTTTACTGAATATTTGCTCTTCCCATCCCTCATTTTAACAAGACCCTAGGGTCTGCCCACCATAAATATTTTCAAAGACTCGCTTCCTATTGTTATTATAGGCTTATAATCAAGATAGGAAAAGAAGACATTCATAAAAGCATTTTATATCCCACTTCTGAGAATTTAGCATAGAGAAATCATTTTAACCAGAGCAAAAAGGTATGTGCTCTGCATGTTTAAAAATTCCAATTTTATTTATTTTAACAAGTGAGGCTGGCTGGTTAGCTCACTTGAGAGAGCATGGTGCTAATAAAACCAAGGTCAAGGGTTCAGATCCCCATGCGGCCAGCCAAAAAAAAAAAAAAAAAAAGCTAATATTTTAACAAATGATTGGAAACCAATAAAATGTTCAGCAATGGGGGGATGATTTAGGAAATTATAAGATCAGTGTCCTGAAATAATGGATACTAATTTATAAAAAGGAGAAAATTTTTGCCATGATATACTATTTGGGGGGAGAAACAAATATAGACCTAAAGAATGGGGACAGGGATTTATTGACTGTCTGCATGTCCCTTTGTGATGTTTGTCTTGTAACAATGTGTGGGTATTGCCTTTGTAATTAAAAATAAAATCTAAAATCTTATAAAGAGGGCTGCAAAATAATCTTGTAATGAATGGATTTAAAATTAAAAATACACATCACTTAGAATACAGTCCCTCATATTTTTTTCCCTTCTGTGGGACAAACAATTGACCTGACTCTTAATATAGGTAAGTGAATGGATAAACTCTTCATACTACTGAAGTCGCTGTAATTTAAGATTAATGGAGGCTTTGATTTCTAATCCTCTTTTTTCCATATAAATGTTAAGAATGCTAATTAATTTTTAGGGAGATATCTATATTAAAAGTTTACTAGTAATATTTCTGTACTTTTCAATGTGAAATTATATTTATAGAAAATACCTCCTTAATAAATATAAAATGGCTGGGTCATAGTAAATTTTGCTCTTGGTCTATAACAAATTAACCTTGACTTTGGGATCTTTCACAGAGGTACAAAATAAGTAAAAGTCTGGCCAAATAAGAAAAATAAATCTTTCATATTTAGGTATTTTCTTAGTTTAAATGCAAAGATACTCTAGGATTCTTTCACAGAAACTGCGTCATGTAGAAAAGGTACTTAGGGTGGTTTAACTGACTTTGACCTTCAGAAGGATATTTTATGAATCACAATTTATCCCTCTTTATACTGAAGATTATTTTTATTTACCGTGTGTGCTGTTTTGGTTGAATGCCATGTAGCAGACTCGGTTAATATTAAGTAATGAGGACTGTTAATGAATGGATAAAATTGTTTTCAGGCAAAAAAATCTAATAAAGTGGGAAAAAAAGGTAATGGATCTTCAGAACTTTAGGATCTTTAGAAAGCTGTGAGTGGGTGGAAAGAATGCCTCCACTTAGTTTTGTAAACTGTGCAATTATAAAATTGCCTTATAAAACAATATCAGGTTCTACCTGGCCTCATAGGGGATACTGAGTCTCAGACACTTTGCAGAGAAATAGCCTTGCCTTTGTGTGAGGTGGTGATAGGACTATAGATGCGGGGAGGATGGTACCAGGCCCACCTGCCTGTACTACAGTCAGTTGTGATTGACTGGGCAAAGCAAATGACCCACGTCTCACTTGCAGGTATTGACTGGGCTCCCAAGAGCGACCGCATCGTCACTTGTGGGGCAGACCGAAATGCCTATGTCTGGAGTCAGAAAGATGGTGTCTGGAAGCCAACCCTGGTGATCCTGAGAATTAATCGTGCAGCCACTTTTGTGAAGTGGTCCCCTCTAGAAAACAAATTTGCCGTGGGAAGTGGAGCACGACTCATTTCTGTTTGTTACTTCGAGTCTGAAAATGACTGGTGAGCAGCATCAGAACTTTTTTTATTTCTCTCTATAGAATTTACATTTGGATTGCTGTGTTCTTGGTGACTTCTTCAGGCCCTATGTGAAGGCTTAACTGTAACTCCAATTTTTCCTCATCTGGAGATTTTTTTCCCCCAGTGAAATTCTTCATTCTAACTGAGCATTTTTCCTTCTTATGTGCATATTGAGTCACATCTCACATCTTCTTCATATTAATATGGAGCTATTGTTTCCATGTTCTGATGTCCTGTCTTGTTTATTCAGCAAGATGCTACTACTATTCTCACTCTGATGCCCACATTGCCGTTTTCTTACTCTGACATATAAATCATAAATTTGAAAGAGTCTCAGTGCCCTGAGGAATAATTTTTTTCTCACTATACCTATTCACTTAAAATTTCTACAATTCTTACAGATAACAGTGTTCTCCTTTATTTAAAGCTTATTCACTAACCAAATCTATGTCTTTGTGTAATATTTTGCTTGTTTAAACCATTGAAGTAAAAATTCACCGGAATCTTAGAAGTATAATTAGGCTGTTGTACTTTTTTTATAAGTCACTTGTAGCTGAGCTAATCAGAATACAGAGGTTTATTTTATGGCTAAGTAACTTATTTTAACTACGACTTCTTGCTGTTTTGATAGGAAAAGAACTCTATTCTACCTGGCATGCATTCAGAATGAGGGTGTAAATATCCTTCAGCATGTAATTGTCATTTAGTACAAAACTGGCACTGTTTATGTTTCTACTAAACATAGCAGGGTACACATTATTCTTTATAGTGGTCTTACTATTAGTATTCTGCTGAAACAGTGAAAGGAAGGATTATCATGTTCATTTGTAATTTAGTAAAACCTCAGAAATATTTATCCTTTGGAAAGAAAGTCTGAATTTGCAACAAGATTGAATTGTGAGTTCAAGACATGCATTTTTCTTTCAAGCATATGTAAAAAATAAGGATAACAAAACATTGTCTACTAGAAATCATTTGGAAGGTTTATTCTAAAGAGTAGATAAGAAATAATTAATATTTCTACATGTCTAATCTTATGCCTGTTAATAATCTCTGCAGTCTTATTAATTTATACAGGAAACTATTCTTCCTGACTAAACTTCAACCTCAGTAATTGTTTACACTTTTATTCATTGAAAAATAGTCTCAATTATAGGTAAATTGGACTTTACTGCGGTACAGGGTATTGTCTTTGAACAAGTTGTATATTCTGGGTAGTTTCTGAGCTGTAGAACAATATTTCATTGGTATGATATGAGTACAGTACTTTAAAACAATCTCTCACAGAGGCTTCTGGTTAAACTGGCAGAATAGATAATCCCCAGTATCACTCTCTACCACAAATCAACCAATTTACAACTATTGAAAAGCAATGACAGCCAAGCTGGGGCTGCTAGAGCTCAGGGGAAGAGGAGAGACCTACGGAGCTCATGAAGGCAGGAAAAGCCACTATGAGGGAAAGAAAGGATCGCTCCCACCATTTTGAGCCCCGGCCACTGGAAGGCTGGAGCTGGTGAGCACACAGAACAAAAGCTGGCAAAAGCCACACCTGTACCCTTCCTATGAAGTTGCTTGGAGGTGGCTGGGGAGAAAAGGGCCTTGGCCCCCAGGCTAGCACGACCACTAACAGGGTTCCTATGGACCCACATAGGAGCGAGGAGCCACAAACAACAGAAAAAAGGAACCACTCAGAAGCTGGTGAGTCATCGCAGGGGACCAGCGCACAGCCTATCCCATGTGAAGTGTGTGGAGTGCGAGCAGCGGGGGAGATGGGCATGCTGGGGAAACAATGGTGTAAAGCATGGACAGCTGATCTGACCTCCAATCAGTACAGGAACACTCAGTGGAGACTGGTCAGGAATATAGAACTTGTAGGGGATGCAGTTTACTGAAGAGACTCAGGCTCAAACCAGAGTTTCCATGCAACTTGGGTGTATCAGACCTCACAAGACCTGGAAGTACATACAAGGTCAGCCGTTAAAACCTGAGCTGCACAAAAAGCCTTCCCCAGGGAATCAGCAGCAAAACAACAATTTAGCTTAGCTCAACTACAGGACTCAAGTGCTGGTCCCCACAGGAAGTTCCTCCATTTTAGAAGTAAGCAAAGGATAACAAATTAGTTCCAGTGCAGAGTTTAAGTAGTGGAAACAGCAAATAATTCAACACAGAACTGAAAGAAAAAACAAAATACTTGCAGATCAGAGACAAAGTTTGATGTTAACTAGTAAAGGTCTAAAACCACCAAAGAACACCTGTAAAATCTAGAAGGACCAGAAGCACCCTGGGCTCCCAAGACAGGGATGGGGGAGGGCCAAGGGCCTCAGCCACATACCCCCAACATCCACAATCAGCCTAGTGAAACCACCGAGCCACTGCTAGAAGCACCCTGAGCTCCTGAGCCAGGGTGGTGGGGGGCCAGTGTCCTCAGCCATGCCCCTCAGACATCCGCAACCAGCCCAGTGATAACCACCAAGCTGCTGCAGAAAGTACCACAGGCCCCCAAGCTGGGGCGGTTGGGAGCCAAGGGCTTCAGCGATGCTCCCCCGACATCTGCAACCAGCCCAGCGATGACCACTTAGCCACCAGTGGTAGCACTCCAGGCTCCTGAGACAGGGCGGTGAGAGGCTGAGGGCCTCAGCCTTGCACCACCAACATCCACAACCAGCCCATCAATGACCACCAAGCATCCACAGGAAGCATCCTGGGCTCCTGAGCTGGGGCGGTGGGAGGACAACATCCCTGGCCATGCCCCCCAGACATCCACAACCAGTCCAGCAACAACCACCAAGCTGCTGCAGAAAGTGCCCAGGGGTCCCAAGCTGGAGCGGTGGGGGGCCTCAGCCACACACCCCCAACATCCACAGCCAGCCCAGCAGCGACCACTGAGCTGCTGCAGGAAGCGCCCCAGGCCCCTGAGCTGGGGCACTGTGGGTGCTGAGGGCTTCAGCCACATCCCCCTGACATCTGCATCCAGCCCAGCTGCCACTGGAAGCCCCCTAGTCTACCCTGCCGTAATGGGGGGGGGCCACGGGCCTTGATCATGCTCCCCTTCCTTCCCCCTCTTCCCACCCGAGCCCCCCAGTTCTCCCCGGCCGTAATGGGGGGGGGGGCATGGGCCTTGATCATGCTCCCCTTCCTTCCCCCTCTTCCCACCCTATTTCATATCCCCCTTCCCTTCCCCACCAAATGCTCTGCAACAACATATTAGAATGAGGCATAGAGCCAGGGGAAGCCAAACCTAGCCACAACTAGGCAAGTTGCTGCCACTGCCCCAGGGCCCCACCAGAGGCCTGAGGTATGGAGCAAGGGGAAGCCAAACCCAGCCACAACCAAGTAAGGAGCACATAAAAAACACCATTTTCACTCAGGTAGCCCATCAATTGCCATGGCTGCTGCAAAAGTGGCAGTCTCTATACCAGCAGTCACAGCCACTGTGCAGATGGCACACCAGACTCAACTTCATTGACACAAGGAGAGGCACCAGCGGAGACGGGAAAAAAAAAAAAAAAAGAAGAAGAGGCCCTCTTTCCCCACAAAGCACAGAAGCACACTCCAGAGTAATAGAAGAAGCATCTGATGTACAATAATAGGGGAGGATTTGATAACACCTGTCTCAGTACTGGACAGATCATCTAGGCAACAGACCAACAGAGGAACAGTTAATCTATTAGACGGAGAGAACAAATCTATGGTTATTAGAGGGGGAGGGGGAAAGGGGGAGAGACTAGATAAGGGGCATAAAGAATAAGTATGGGGCCGGCCCGGTGGCGCACTGCTATAGTGCGCCGATTGGGAAGCGCGGTGGCGCTCCCGCCGAGGGTTCGGATCCCACATACAGACCGGCCGCTCACTGGCTGAGCGAGGGGTGGGAGCAACACCGAGGGTTGTGATCCCTTGCCGGTCCCGGCCCGGTACGGGCGCAACACTGAGGGTTGCGATCCGTTGCCGGTCACGAAAAAAGACAAAAAGGAAAAAAAAAAAAGAATAAGTATGATCTGTAACAATGAATATGCTAATAAAAATTTTTTTTAATTTTTAAAATTAAAAACCTCAGAAGCCTATGATTCAATCATATGAACTACTTATTATTTTGCTTGTCTTTTTCTCAATTAAAAAAAACTTATAAAACAATTCAGAATATAGTCTTTTTCTCAATTAAAAAAACTTATAAAACAATTCAGAATATTGTCTTTTTCAGAATGAACTTTTTCATACAATTTCTAAGAAAAAGATTCTATAGAAAAGTAGTTTAGCATTCAAGGAAAGGCATTTGGCTTAATACTAAGTCTCTCAACTCTTGAACAACTGGACATGATTGGTTTTTAAACAGCAGTTTTGGAGTATTTAAAATTCAATTAGTTAAGCCAAAAAATGACTGATCATAAACATAAGTAATCTTTTTTGAATGACACTAGAGAATTAGAAACTAATCTCCAACAAGAGGTTCTTCTAATTTCCTGGTTGTGAGTTCTCTGGGAAAAAAATAAAAAGAATTTGTAGCCTCGTGGAGACTTCTAAAGGAGATTAAGCTGCTTTACGACCCAAAATTAACCCAGAATGGAATAAGAAATCACAGAGTCTTTATAATAAAAATTCAAGTAATTTCAAACTTTAATTTTTATCTCAAAGCTTAATGTCATATGTAATCTGAAATTCCATGGGGCAGTACTAGAGTTAATCAATAGGTGTACTTACTAATGAGGACTCCTGGAAACCAGCTGCTCTGATGAGAATGTCAAAACCTAAAAGACAGGAAAACAGAAGTGACTGTTTATGGTTCTCTCTATCCTTTAGAAATGCGCCTTGTCTCTGACAGACCTGGTGGCCAATGTAAGAACCATTCTTAGGTGTTTTCACCTGACACACATTTGTAGGTCATTTGGGGACTGGTGCTTAATGTGTGGATAAACTAAAAGGTTTTGTCCTCCTGTAGGTGGGTGAGCAAGCACATTAAAAAGCCAATTCGCTCCACAGTCCTCAGTTTGGATTGGCATCCCAACAATGTTTTGCTGGCAGCAGGATCATGTGACTTCAAATGCAGGTGGGACCAAATGAGAATCTATAAATTTAAGCTGTTCTTTATTTGTCCTTCAATATTTATAAGGTTCCTTTTCTTTGCAAGGTACTGTGCTAGGCACTGTTGAGGGACTCAAATGACATCAGGAGCTTATGATCTAGAAAAGGAGCTAGTGTGTAGTGATTAAAGGAGCTGGTGCATGCCTCTCTGAGGTAGAAAGAAGTAGACTTGGAAGTGGGGTGGGAGGGAGGTGCAAGGGCACAGCAGGGAAGTTTGCCTTAGGCAGAACATTGTAGTTTAGAATGGAGGATTAGCATGTGCTCTCTTTCTCCCTCTCCCTTTCTCTCTCCTGTCTTTCTCTACGGTATTATTTCTCATTTTATTTTCCAGGCAGCAGACTCTGCAAATTCCAGAGTGAAACTAAGATTAACAAAGCATAGCTAGAAAGTGCACTGCTGAGCTATTATTGTCCTGTAGTTTTCAGTTAAAGCTTTTTATTTGTCATTAGCATGAGGCTAGAAGAAATGCAACCACTTTGTTAAGAGCTTTAAGGATAAAACCATGTAATTGCTTTTTAAAGTTGTTCTTTATCAGGAAGGCTTTTTTCCCCCTTAGCTGAAAGGAAAGCAAATAAATGTTGCTTCAAGTTGATTACATGGTGCATTGCGAGATCGGATGCACCTTTCTTCAGTAGCTATGTGGAGAATTTCCAGAAAACCTGGCTAGTAATTTATATCCAGGTATTCCTGAATACCCCAAGGTTTTTTTTAAAAAAAGATTGTGTGAATTTGGCTGTCGGAATGGGGTTATGGTAGTATAAAGGCACTTTATGTTCTGGAGTTTTGTTATGTGTGATCTGTTATCCAGCTTCATTCAAGCTCCCTTGGAAAATGGAACTAGGTGACACTAAACCATACTACTTGGATTCTTGTATGTCTGAAAAATCTGGTTGTAAAAATAGGTTGCGAGTTTTTGTTAATATTAATTTCCACAGGTAACTTTTACTTGTAGTACTGTGGGTAAGGGTCTATTCCGTTTGCATTCTTAAGTTGGTAGGTGAGAACAACCACCGTTTTTTTCTTGGCCTTTTGTGGCTAAAGCAGTTGCTGTTGTGATGCTGATTTACAACACAAGGTCTCTAATGTCACATCATCAAAATTACAGATAGCTCACTGGCCTCTGGAACTCTAATGCCCTGCCTCTTACAGAGCTTCTGCTGCCATTGTCATTTGGTGGGGGAGGTGGAGGGGAATACCTGGTTATTTTAGGGAGGATTTAGATTTAGAAGTTTTCTGAAGAGAAGAAGATGGTCAAAGTAGAAACAGCATTGGTGTGCAAAAGGGACCAAAAGAGTAGATTTCCAACTGTTCTCCTTTGTCCCTTTCACTTTCTAACCCTGGGCCAAAAACATCTCACACAGAGCTGCACGGAATTAGATAAAGGAAGCGAGTTAGAAAAAGACTGAGGATACCCAGCTGTAAAGGACCCACCTTACCCCAGACTGTTCCAGCCACAGAGACTGGTCATTGAGCCTGAGGGTTGGGGGAACCCTGCCCAGAAGTTATTACGCCCATCACCTGACAGCATTATGTAGCCTGCCCATTCTTCCTCACTGGCCTCCCTTGGCTTTCTCTTTGGGTTTCTGCCTTTAAATGGGTTAATGCCATTGGTTTGTTGTGGGGTGGCAGGTAGTTTCCTCTCTCCTACCGTTGACTGTATGGGATGATGGTGGAAGTAGACAGGAAAGAATGCTGAGGTCACGTAGCAAGGTCTGACATGGGCAAAGGAGGGATGGGACAGCAAGGTCTCCCCAGAATGTGCAGTCCATGAGGGAAGGATGGAACCATGCCCTTGGAGCACCTAGAGCCTTTCACACAGTGGGTGTTTCATGAATCTCTGTGGATTGAGTATGGGTTTGCCAAACATAGATTGGCCTGTAGGCAGCCCTTAGAACCATTCTTTGTCACAAGAGGTTTGTGTATCTGAACTTGTCCATCATGTTTTGTTTTTTCTTTTACTAGTCAACCTCTTTATGTCTGGAATACCTTCTAGTAGTTGCCTGTGGCCTATTTCTGTACACATATATTTTCATCTGCTTTTTCCCTCTCTCCCTGTCCTTTAAACTGCAGAGTGTTTTCTGCTTACATTAAAGAAGTAGATGAAAAGCCAGCCAGTACACCCTGGGGCAACAAGATGCCTTTTGGTCAGCTGATGTCAGAGTTTGGTGGCAGTGGCACTGGTGGCTGGGTCCATGGGGTCAGCTTCTCTGCCAGTGGGAGCCGCCTGGCCTGGGTCAGCCATGACAGCACTGTGTCTGTTGCTGATGCCTCAAAAAGTGTGCAGTGAGTATTTTACCCTTTGTTTGGAACATGGGGAGTAGGGACTAGGATCTCTCACCATTTGGGCTAAGGCTGCTCATTCCTGGGTACAGGACACAAGCATAAAACTCCCAAACAGAACTACAAGGCAGCCTTTAAGGTTACAGATGCATATTTAAATGATTGGTTTGGGAAATTTTAAAGAATTAGGTCTTAACATCCGGAAGCATTTCTTAATGAAAGTACTGATGATGATTCCTTTGAAGAAACCTCCTGGTTTGCTACTGATAAACATCCCTTCAAGATGGCCAGTATAGTCTGTTACTCTGAATTCTTTATGACATGTAAATGTCATCCACTGACCTTAAATTAAATAGGAGATATGTTCTCACTGTGTGGTGTGACTCCATTAATTTGAGACATCCATTCAATAACGCTTAACCTGGTGTATGCTGGCAGCACTGAAATAGTGATGATTCATTTGTGAGTGGGGTGCCTGCTCTGCCTTCAAGAACTTTATCAGACATCAGAGTTCATAGCTGCCCATTATATGTTGGATGTAGTCCTTTTCCTCTTATGAATCTTTGTTCTTTCCTGGTGAATCCTTTTCCTTTGGCAGCTAAAGGTAACTCACTGTTAAAGATTTTGCAACTTGCCAGCTGATGTATCGAGAATAAGTCACATTGGATGTATGGTGGCAGCAAAACATGACATTCCAGAGATGATATTTTTTTCCTAAAAAATTAAATGTGGTGGGCCGGCCCGGTGGCGCGCACTCGGTAGAGTGCGGCGCTTGCAACCGCCGAGGGTTCGCATCCCATATAGAGACCGGTCCGCTCACTGGTTGAGCGCAGTGCGGGCGCGACACCGAGGGTTGCGATCCCATTGCCGGTCACGGTACGGGCGCGACACTGAGGGTTGCGATCCCATTGCCGGTCACGGTACGGGCGCGACACTGAGGGTTGCGATCCCATTGCCGGTCACGGTACGGGCGCGACACTGAGGGTTGCGATCCCATTGCCGGTCACGGTACGGGCGCGACACTGAGGGTTGCGATCCCATTGCCGGTCACGGTACGGGCGCGACACTGAGGGTTGCGATCCCGTTACCGGTCACGCAAAAAGAGAAAAAGGAAAAAAAAAAAAATTAAATGTGGTGAGGTTTTTGGTTTTCGGTGGCTGGCTGGGGATCTGAATCCTTGGCCTTGGTGTTGTAACACCAAACTCTAACCACTTTTTTGTTGTTCTTTTGTATTTATGACACTATTTATTTATTTCTCAAGGAGTTGCTGTGTTCATGTTTGGCCCATGTCTGTTTTATCTGGCTGATAGCATTCTACCCAGAGGACCACAGTCATTCTGACTATGATTCTGGAGTCTGGGACAACACTGAAAAGAATGAGTTATTGTAAGGTTTAGCTCTAACCAATTGAGCTAACTGGCCAGCCCATTAATTTGTTTTGTTTGTTTGTTTTTCTAAAAGATGACTGGTAAGGGGATCTTAACCCTTGACTTGGTGTTGTCAGCACCACGCTCTCCCAAGTGAGCTAACCGGCCATCCCTATATAGGGATCCTGAACCCTTGGCCTTGGTATTATCAGCAACACACTCCCCTAAGTGAGACACCGGCTGGCCCTTAATTTTGTTTTTTTAAAGATTTCAGCCCCATTATAAATGTAGTCTTCCAGAAGATTTCTATACATTTATAGGCACTTATATATCTTTTCATCTTTAACACAAATGGGATTATGTTTTACATTTTGTACAGTAATTTGCTTTTTGACCTTCAATAATAATTTGATATTTTGATGCCAGCATATTTGATTTTTTTATATGGTTTCTTGTAACACATAGTAAATTCTTAGCATATGCTTATTACAAGTCCCTGTCTACCAATGTATTTTCTTATTATTTGCTTTTTCCAGTCCTGTAAGTTAGATTACACCCTCACCCTTCCCCTTCTCCAACATAAATATTTCATGTTGTAAAAGTCAAGTATATTACAGTAAGGACCTAAGATGATGCATTACCAACTTTATTAAGGGGTCTTCTGAGACATATACAGTTAGCTTTCAAAATGCATCACCTTTTGCATGGAGTTAGGTGCCACTAGTTCACCAACTAATGTGTTTGCTTGCCATAACCTTTTGCCAGGTACAGGAACAAATAACTATTATGCACACACATACATGTGCACACACACAGCCCATCCCAGTTTGAGCTCCTGGCTGACTCAGATTGTGTTTTGTTTGTCTTGGTAGCTCTGGTTCCCAACACAGTGTCTCACAGTGCATATCTGTGTGGTCACAGCCCTTTAAGAGCCCTGATAAGCACAGGCAGAGGAAGGATTACAGCACAGGGCATTCACTCCAGCGATAGTGACAGTAAGAACTCTAGGAGATAAGAGAAAGGAGAAGCCACTTCAGGCTGAAGTGGCCCAGGAAGGCTTCATGGAGGTGATCTCATCAGAGCTGAGCTTCAAAGCCTGGGGTGGACTTTGGATGAGCAAGAGGAACAGAGCCAGTGCTGAGGGTGGAAGGGCGCGAGGGGCACAGACAGGAAGAACAAAAGCTCCCTGGGAACCAGTTTGTCCTGAGTGGGAGGGACCTCAGAATGGGGCGGAGCACAGGAGGGGTGAAGGCCTCAGTTTCCAAAGGTCGCCTCAGGGCTGCCTGATGCTTAAGATTCCTACAAATAGAGGTCATGAGGCTCCTTTTAAACATAAGTGTTTGTTGATACTGCAGAAGCCCCTGTGTGAATGGGTCCTTTGTCATTTTCTGTGTCTGTAAAGAAGTTGCGTGGTTCATTTCATCTTGGTGTAACAAGTGTTCTTGTGTTCAGGGTCTCAACTCTGAAAACAGAGTTCCTGCCACTCCTGAGTGTATCATTTGTCTCGGAGAATAGCGTTGTAGCTGCTGTAAGTATTTCTCTTCATTCTTCCTTATAGTGCACTGTGTGTAATTCCCCAGATCAGGAACAATGCGTGCTCTGTCATACTAGCACAAAGTAGAACAGCCTTTTAGAAGAAACATAGCTAGCTTTTAAGAGTAAGAAATGCCTGTAGTGGTGAACATTCTGCTGAGGAGTTGGTAGGTGGGCAACATGTCCTCCAGGGGCTGACTGATGTCTTGTTTCAGGGCCATGACTGCTGCCCGATGCTCTTTAACTATGATGACCGTGGCTGCTTGACCTTTGTCTCCAAGCTAGACATTCCAAAACAGAGCATTCAGCGCAACATGTCTGCCATGGAACGCTTCCGCAACATGGACAAGAGGGCTACAACTGAGGACCGCAATACAGCCTTGGAGACACTGCACCAGAATAGCATCACGTAGGTGCCATCAGCCATCGGGGGCCCCTGTAGCCAGGGCCCTAACCATCTGTAAAGAAGTGGTTAGGTGACCAAGATAACCTCCTTCCCCTCGATGTTTCCTGACTGGGTTTCTACAATAGTTGTATGTACTGCAGGCCCAGACATCCCTTCAGGAACAAGAACAGTGAGATGTCTGTATCTTCCCAACTGCCAGGCTCTTATTTTCAGCTTATGACAGAGAGTGAACCGCCACCCCCTAGTCATTCTGTCCTTCAAGGTGCAGATGGTACAAGGCATCCAACAGGACAAGTGCAGATCCTATTGCAGACTGCAAGGTGGTGGGGCCTGTCAGGGCAGCCTCTTCCCAGGGCTTACTTTCTCAACAAGAAAAGGCAAAAGGAGATCTTCCTGAATGCTGTGTTCCTCTGGTAGTGAACACATGACAGGCAGTATAGTTACATCCTGTTTGAAAAGGTAACCCTAGCTATCATTTCAACCATGGATTTCAAGTAGTATATACAAGTAAGACGATCACTGAATTAGGGAAACAATTCCTTAGCATCACTATGTCAAAGCTGAGCAGTGTCTTGACTGATTTTTCACCAGGCATATGTGGTTATATGAGACAATAGAATTATGTTTTGTCCAGAAAGTTTGCTTTTTTTTCAGTCTAGAAGAGAAATGTAATATATTCTTATTTATTTATTTGGCAGCTGGCTGGTATATATTCTTCATATAAATTATTGTGTTTCAAATTGAGTACCACAGGATTTTCTCTTTTTGACTAAACCTTTTGTGTTGAGAGACTTTTATTGCAGTGTTGATGGTGGGAGGAATGATGGAAACCTCTAGACTTTCTCTTTGAGAGAATTATTCTTTTTTTTTTTTTTTTTTCCTTTTTGTCTTTTTTTGTGTCT
>NW_007730108.1:121059-131223 GCF_000696425.1 Galeopterus variegatus | reverse complement strand
TGGGATCCGAACCCTCGGCGGGAGCGCCGCCACACTCCCAAGCGGCGCACTGTAGCAGTGCGCCACCGGGCCGGCCCGAGAGAATTATTCTTAAGTGAGGTTTACTTTTCTTCATGTTCAGTGGAAGAGGCAGCTGGAATTAAAATAGGCTGAGAATGTCTGTGCTCTGTTGAAAAATAAAGAACGTGAAGGCATTGCAAAAATTACTTCTCCACACTCTTCAAGTTTCTCTGTCTTGAATGATTCAATGTTATTTCTTATGAATATCTCTTAAGCTTCTGTGCAGAATGTGTCAGGAAGGAAGCAGCTCTCATTGCCTCTCTGAAACTTTAGGTGAAAAATAAAAAGACAAACCTTTACAGATTGGATAGTTGACTTTTATTTGCAGAAATTAGATTCTCTTTGCCCTAGAGCAGTATTAGTAAACTTTTTCTCTAAGGGACCAGATAGTAAATATTTTAGGCTCTGAGGGGCCATATGGTCTCTGTCCCAACTTCTCAACTCTGCTGTTGTGTCCTGAAAGCAGCCGCGTACAATACATAAAAGAAGGAGCTGGCTGTGTTCCAGTAAAACTTTATGGATGCTGAAATTAGAATTTCATGTAATTTTCTAGTCATGAGATAATAGTCTTCTTTTAATTTTTTTCCAGCCATTTAAGAATGTAAAGCTATTCTTAGCTCACAGGATGTACAGAAATAAGCAGTGTGTACCATAATTTGCCATCCCCTTCCCTACAGGGATAAGTTCTAGACATTTTGAGGAGAAAGAAAAATATTGTCTAGGCTATAGAACTGATTTTCTTGAAAGCTTTCCAGGTAGCAAGGCTAAAACAAGCTGATTCACTTATATGTTCTGCTTTGCTTGGTTGGAATCTGGGGGTGTATCTGACTGCTGCTAACATGTATAATGATTAATTTCAACTGCTCGGTGGGCTCTGGGCCTGTATTCCCTGGCTGTCTTGGAGGGTGATTTGGGAGATTTTGTCTGGAGCCAGTTGATTTCAGGCATGCTCCATCATGCCTCTAGCAAAAAAAAAAAAAAAAAAAAAAAGAATTGTTCCATCTCCATCATTGCTGTGGTCCTGCCCACAGCCTGCTCCCAGGCATTTGTTCAATGTGTGGGCTGGCTCATCCATGCTTCTCCATGTCACTAATGCAGATTCTTAACTTTTCTCCCTTTTCACTTTGTCTTTTCTGGACATCTGGTAATAAAATGTTGCACATTGAGTCAGATTGCTGCAGCCTAATATTGATGGACAAGTTAATATTCAGGAGTTGAAAGACAATTCATTTCCTTAAACTGCCCTTACATTTAGTCAAGAAGGTTAGGCTCACTTTCACCACATACTTTACACTCTTTTGTTTTTTTCTTTTCGTCAGCCAAGTGTCTATTTATGAGGTGGACAAGCAAGATTGTCGCAAATTTTGCACTACTGGCATCGATGGAGCCATGACAATTTGGGATTTCAAGGTATTTTCTACCTTTGAGAACAAATCTTGTTCGTGTTAAAACTCTTCCTGTGAAAAAAATGTTTCTCTTTTCTTGCAACAAAATCTCAAATCCAGTGCACATCAGAAATGTAGGACATTACACTGTGGTTCTCTTTAAAACCTACAAGTCATCAGCAGAAGGGAGCCACCCATTCTCACTGAGATGAAATACATGCTTCCGATGTCCATTTCTTCACTGAGGAAAATTGAGTGCTGTTTTTGAAGCAGGCCCTGTTTCTAGCACCAGCCAACATTTAACTATATAGATGCATTTTTATGGTTTATACTAATTAATGTAATAAACCTTCACTGACTGCGTGCTGGGTGCCAGGCGTGGTGCTGGGTGCTGAGGATATGGAGGTGAAGGCAGCCTGTAGGAGGTGCTTGTCTGGTGCAAGAGAGAGACATGTTCCGGGTGCTGAGTGGGGAGATTAGATAGAGCCCCAGAAGAGAAGCTGATGCCTCTGTTTTTACGTGGAGGAATTGGGGGGGATGCATGGACTGCCTATACTGCAGAGAAGAGGTTGCACCTGAGTTGCATCTCAGATGCAGTGGGGTTTCCAGGGGGGACAGGGATGGTGCCTTGAGAATACAGAAGCGGGCATACTAAGCTGCAAGAGCAGCACATACAGAGCAGTGTCAGGGCTCAGAGAGCCCACACCATATTCAAGGTACTGCCTGTGGTGCGGGTCCTATAGAAGCACAAGATGGAACTAGAAAAAATAGCCATGGCGTGGCCAAGGAGAGGAAGCTGGGCTTTGTCTGCAGACAGTGAGGAGCTGTTTCAGAAGTTGAGTAGAAAGGCACCAGGCTGTAGGAATGGGCAGCCTGGATTGGGCAGCCATGGGGTCTGGGCAGAGGCTGTTTAGTCCAGGGAACAAGTGAGGAGGATGTGAACTCCCCCATTGCCAGGGGGTGTGGCCAGGAGGTTCTGGCCTGGACAGAGATTGAGGAGGCCGAATGAAGGCCATACTGACAATGAGGGACAAATCCAGGAGGAGTCCACACTCTCTAATTGGGGATTGGTGGATGGTGGGTGAGACAAGGAACAGCAAAGGTAGGAGAAAAAGATGGCTTCTGTGTGTGGCTCTGAATTTAACTCCTCCTGACTGTTAGCCTCCAAAACAGGTCAGTGTTTACAGTTTTGCCACTACCTGTGCATTTCCATGGTGCTTGATGATCCCCCCCATCCTTGGTCAAATACTTCATGTGGAAGAGCCTCCAGAATACTCTTTGAGGAAACAAACTGTCTTCTTCTAAAATCTCTACTCTCCTTTTTACCTTCCCATGCCTTATGTCCTGGGCATCTCTGATCCTGTAATTGTCACCATCTGGGCAGTTACAGCTCAGCCCTCTATTCTTTGATCCCTCAAGCCAGCTCCTTTTCTCTCTTTTTGTTCTTGTATGAGCCAGGAGGTCCCAGTGCATTTTTCTCTTTAATCCATACAACTTTCACCACCTGCTGCGTGGTGTGTACTGGACTGGCTGCTGTGTACCTGCCATCAGGGCACTTAGGCATAGTGAAGAGGCACATAGACAGTAGGGCCAGTGATACGAGAGGAAGTATGTGCCTTAAGAATACAGAGGAGTGTGCTTAGAGCCTGTGGGCGGAAGCGGTGGGTACAAGAGGCACAGAGTCCTGGAAGGGCCAGCCGTGGGGGGGCCTAGTCCTGGAGAGTCTCTGCAAGGCAAAGTCCTGAGCGAGCCCATCTCAGAGGTTAGGCAGGGCCAGATTTGGGGTGGGGATGGGCACCTGCACCTCTACTGAGGAGGAGGGGGAATAGTATAGTACCATGAGGAAAATGCCAGGATGGACAGTTCTCAGTAGTGATCAGTGTTGTTCTTGCCTTTTCCAAGACTTTAGAGTCTTCTATCCAGGGCCTCCGGATAATGTGAAGCTGAGTGAGCCTCCGTGATCCAGCATGAAAACGGCGGCTGACTGCAGCTCCGCCATTTGCATGATGGTGAGGAAAGCCAGCCCCCAAGGAAACACTGAAAACACATATCACGCAAATGTTGTATGGTTTTGTTTGAATATAATTGGTGAAAATGTTGGTTTTTTAAAAGCAGCAGTGGTTTTTTTGTTTTGTTGTTTTGTTTCGGTTTGATTTGTTTGTTTTGCTATTTCATTCCATTCTTGACCAAAGCTTCTCTTTAAGTAGTTTATTATGAAAAAATTGTCACACTAACTTAAAGGAAAGGGTGAGAGAGGTATGTGAATTGTCTGCTAGAAAATTAAATAAAAATACTGAATGTACTTTTGGTTTTGTTTCTTTATACTATTTCCATTTTTAGTAGAAAAATATGGATTAGATTAGTTCATTTTTAGGGTAAAATCTTAGAATCTCAGTTTCTTAAACTGCACTGTCCTAAACAACCGTTAACCAAAAAGAATCATTTATGGGGAGGTGGGGGGAGGCATTTATTGAATGCTGTCTCAACATTACAGTACTTCTACAGAGTAGCTGTACTGTTCCCATTTTGCATGTGAGCACCACAGAAGCCCACCTCCGCTAAGCAGCCAAGCCCAAATGGAAGCCTGCTATGGGAGACCCTAAGGTCTGAGGTCTGGCCCCTGGGCCCTGTGCCCATGGCAGGGCAGCCCACTACCAGTAGTGCTCTGCAGAGGGCATGCTGCAAGGGAGTGTGCAATGGGAAGAGAAAGGGGAAAGGTTATCTTCTTGATTTAGAGATTATTGTGCCCAAACTGAGTTATTTTCATTTAAACATGAAGTTTGACATTCCAAGGCTGAGAATCTTAAGAGGTACAAATATAAATGAATAAAGCTCACTGGCTGAGCGTGGTGCTGACAAATATAAATGAATAACAACATAAATAAGTACAGAGTAGCCTTGAGCATGGTCACATTCTTGATCTCACTGCACAGGATAACCAGAACAGTGATTCTAACACAACTCTGTTCTAGGATACTGAGAACAATACTTCTCAAAGGACATCAAGATATTCTCAAAAGAAGATTAATTTTGCCCTTTTGGAATCCTATCTTCCCTCCAGAGGAGAATCCTACCACCAGGGATGCTGGGCTGGTGGCCCTGCCTCATCCCCGTGCGCTGCAGTGTCCTCTCTGGACACCAGTTGCAGGAGCTCTTGTGTGTACACGTGTTTGTATAGACAGTGCATCAGCAAGGCTGTCAATACAGAGAGAAGGATAGACAGAAGCCGGCTGTAAAACAGGAATTGGCTAAGAATTTCTTTTTGGTTTTATTAAATCACATGATTTAGCCAGCAAGCACAGAGATTTTTAGAGAAACAGTGTACTCCATAAAAGGAACAACAAAAAAAGAAAACAAAATTTACTTAATTTACCTCCAAGAATTTAATAACCACAAAGTTGTTTTGTTTTTGTTGGTTTGCTTTTTGTTTTGGCAGCTGGCCACCTGGTATGGGAATCATCACTGCACTCTAACCAACTGAGCTAACTGGCCAGCCCCTGTTTTTCTTATTTGTTTTTTTTTTTTAATTCCTGTCACCCAGGGAAGAAGCCCCCACACCAGTCGCAGAAGCCAGAAACCTGCAGTGCTGTACTGTAGTGCTGGGGTCTATGAGATTGTGTAAGTTCCCTCCTGCTTTCATCCTGCCGTTGAGACTCAGACCAGGCCTCAGTTCACAGTGACTACCAATCTGGGGGTGTTCTGGGTGGCTGCTGACAGAAGATACTGGCCAAACTCCTTTGATTTGAGGCTTCGGACTTTGGTGTCAAATTATACATAGTTCTACCAAGTTGTATGACATTGAACAAGAGAATTGACATCTCTGAGCCTGAGTGTAAAATGGGGGTTGTTCGGCTGAGCCCGTGGCGCACTCGGGAGAGTGCGGCACTGGGAGCGCAGCAGCGCTCCCGCCACGGGTTCAGATCCTATATAGGGATGGCTGGTGTGCTCACTGGCTGAGCGTGGTGCAGCCGGTCTCAAAAAAGACAAAAAAAAAAAAAAAAAATGGGGGTTGTATTAGCCAAGGGTTCTCCAGAGAGACAGAACCAATAGGATATATATATAAATAAATGAGATATACAAGACAGGATTTATAAGGGGAAATGGCTCATGTGATCATGAAGGCTGAGTTATCTGATGACAGGCCATCTGCAAATGGATGCTAGTAGTGTGGCTCAGTCCAAGTCCAGAAGCCTCAGAACCAGGGAAGCCAATGAAAAAAAAAAAAAAAAAAAAAAAAAAAATGGGGGTTGTATTAGCCAAGGGTTCTCCAGAGAGACAGAACCAATAGGATATATATATAAATAAATGAGATATACAAGACAGGATTTATAAGGGGAAATGGCTCATGTGATCATGAAGGCTGAGTTATCTGATGACAGGCCATCTGCAAATGGATGCTAGTAGTGTGGCTCAGTCCAAGTCCAGAAGCCTCAGAACCAGGGAAGCCAATGGTGTGATTCTTAGTCTGAGGCCAAAGATCTGAGATCTGGGGGGGCCTGTGGTGTGAGTCCTGGAACCCAAAGGCTGAAGAGTCTTGAGTTCGGGTGTCCACAGACAACAGAGAGAGTTTATCCCAGCTCCAGGGGAATAGAGCAAGAGATTCGCCTTTTCCTCCATTTTTGTTCTCTCCAGGACCCCAGTGGATTGGATGGTGCCCACACATATTAAAGGAGATCTTTCCCACCCAGTCCACTCAGGCTTACATGTTAATCTCTTCTGGAAATACCCTCATAGACACACCCAAAAATAATGCATTACCAGGTTTCAATTTATTCCTTAATCTTCAAATTAACACTATAAATCTATTAATTTTTAATCTAAAATTAACCATCATGGGGTAATGCAGGATTTGTATTTGATGTTAGATACCCAGTAATGTTAGGGGTTTGCTTTCAGACGTGGCAGTGGTCCTATAGTAGGCCCTGAAGACCCTTAACAATAGCAGAATGAGGTAGGGAAGGGAGCAGTGTCTGAAGGATTCTGCTAACCAAGATTTCCAGGACTGGCCGGTTAGCTCAGTTGGTTAGACTGTGGTATGATGATACCAAGGTTAAGAGTTCAGATCCCCGAACTGGCCACTTGCAAAAAAAATTGCCAGTTCTTTCCAGAATATTATGCTGAAAAACTGGGGCCAGCCTCAGAATTCAGATTAATTGCTTAGGAATGACTCCAGTTTGGCCCAGCAATCATCACACAAATGATTTAGATCCTGTGTGTGCCCAACCCTGAAGACAACAACGTGAAGGCCCAGGGTTCCCCCAGGTGCCTGAAGTGTAGCTGAGGAGATAAAGCTACCCTGTAAAGCTACCCTGTGCAAAATAGTCCGGATCAGGATATAAGTTATAAGATTACCTTACTTAAGGTGCGTGTGTGTTGTGTGTGTGTGTGTAATATTAATACTAGGTGTGGTGGGTAGAATAATCCCCCCCACACCCAAAAATGTCTATGTCCTAATCCCCAGAACCTGGGAATTTTACAAATGTGATGAAGTTGAAGGTCTTTTTTTTTTTTTTGGCAGCTTGCCAGTATAGGAATCAAACCGTGGACCTTGGTGCTATGAGCACCATACTCTAAGGCTGAAGATGTTGGGGTGAGAGATTATCTTGTATTACAGTATGGGTGGGATTGGTGGGCCCAGTGTAAGGATCCTTATAAGAGGGAGGAAAGAGGGTCAGAGTCAAGAGATATGAGGATGGAATCACAGGTTGAAGTGACCATTAGCCAAGGAAAGAAAGCCTCTAGAAGTTGGAAAAAGCACGGAAAGGGATTCTCCCCTGGAGCTTCTAGAAGGAACCAGCCCTGCCTACACCAGTTTAGCCCTTTGAGACTGATGACAGACTTCTGACCTCCAGAACTGTAAGGAAAAAAATATTTGTTGTTTTAAGCCACTAAATTTGTGGTAATTTTGTTAGGACAGCAGTAGGAAACAAATACACCAGGTCTGTTCAGGAAAGGGTAGGAAGTATGGCCTAGAGCAGTTGTTCAAATTGAGGATCAGCCCATTAGTGGGTTGTAAAATTAATTTAGAAGGTTATGACTGACATTTTAAAAAATGAAACGAGAAAATACCAGATTGCATTGCACATAGTATTGTTTCATGATTTACGTGACAGTGTATATACTAGATCACAATATACGTCTTAGTTTGAGTTGTGATTAAAAAAATTTGAAAGCCTCTAATGTAGAGCCAGTCACCTGAGAGGTTTCCTGAAAAGGGGTGTGTTAGCCACGCCTTGAATGCAACACATTACCATAAGAATAGCTAACTGTGCCAGGCATCTACCCCTCACAACCACCGTATGGGGTTGGAACTATTATTGCCACATTTCATAACAACTAAGCATGCTCCCTGCTGGGTGAGCGTAGGGAGTGGAGATGCTGAGGTGATAGCTCAGTTCAGCTCACCTAAGCTCAGGAGCAGGGTTATGTCATTGGAACTGATGGGAGAAGACCACTTTATTTGATATTACCTTGTGGGGTTTCATTGTAGACATGAATTTCTCAATTGAACTGACATATAAAGTCGTTTGGCTCAGAAAGGGGTGTATAACAGGGGTGCCTCCCCCATCAGAAGAGCAGGATGGGATGTGGAATGCTGAACATGTTTTGGGCCTCAGCCTGTGGTGGACATCTGCTCTCTGGGGCTTTGGCCACCTTACGTATACATGCACACGTGGCCTTGGGAGGGAAGCACATGGTTTCCCCTCTTCTCTCCTGTTTACAGTTATCAGGTGCAATGGATCCTTTAATCTCAAGGAAAGGAACCCATCTTGGGGTGGAAACCTCTTTCTTTTCTGGCCAGTGAGACAAATGGAGATTATTTGCCGGGAGCTCCTGGGAAAGGTTTTTCTCCCTGGTCTCCCACTGCCTTAGCCAGTCCCCTGCTTGCTGGCCATCAACTTGGCCATAGTCATTTTGTGACCAGGAGGCAAGAAGACCAATGCAGTGAGGAGGAATGAGCAGAAAGCCAGCAAAATCTTTGGTGACTGGGAGACACTGGGCCAGCCTTCCTCCACCTCAGCCAGCCCTAAACAGTCACGCCCAGGCGTGCGGCTGCATTTCTTGGAAACCTGAGAAGGCAGAAAAGGAGGGGGAGGAATGTAGCATCTTCATCCCAGGGCACTGTGTGAAGCACATTCCAGGAAGAAACAGAAAGCTCTCCAAGTTCTCAGAACTCCAAATGAAATTTCTCCATCCCAAGCTCTCCTAACCCAAGGATTTTCTTTTCTTAGAAAACTTTGTCCCCCCAAGGGAGCCATTTCAAGTAACACCTCCCCTTGCTTTCCAATCTGAGGTTTGCTTTGCCATCCATTGGGTCTTCCCTCCGTGACTGCAGGCCTGTGAGGCAGGCAGGCAGTGCTTGTTAGCCTCCCTTTACAGATGTAGAAACTGAGGCATGGCAAGAAGAGTGACTTGCCTAAGGTTACACTACAGGCTAAGTGGCAGAATCAGAATTGGATTCAGTTTGCTAACACAACTTGATCATTCAGTCATTCATTTATCAGATGTGTGTTGAGTGACTCCTATCTGACAGGCTCTGGAGATAACAAAGTGACCCATGGAAACATGGTTGCTGCTTGCATGAGCTTTATAAGTCTTTTCACCAAATCAGGCTACATCAGCTCCATTCTCACAATTGGGAAAAAAGGAGTCCTTGAGTATGTGTGTTTGTTGGGATGCTTTTGGTGATGGGTAGCAGAAAAACTTAAAGTAGCTTAAAAATAGATTTACCCAAAATCAAAGCTATTCCTCAGCTCCAGGGCTACCTATAATCTGTGTATGCCCTGATGAATGGAACTTATCCTCACAAATTGGTGTTCTAAATTTCTTACCAAGAATCTAATTAAATAACTGATATGTTTCAAAAAATAAATAAAGCAGATAACTTGACTCACGTCGGAAACCTTTGGAGGCAGGTTGGACTCAGGCTGACTGTCAGAGGCTGACCAGAGCTCTGGTCATTTCTCTGGGATTCTCTCCATTCTGTACTCTCCCTGCATCGGCTTCCCTTTTGGCTGTTCCAAGTTCCTGTTCAGAATCATGCAGCTCATCAGGAAGGGGCTTTTTTGCCCTGGATCATTCTCCAAAGTCCCAGGCTTTACTTTAATTGGATCATCTTAGGTCACAAGTCCAGGACAAAGAACACCACAAACTGATTGAGTTGTACCAGCCAGGGCCATCCAAGGTCATTCCCTGGGCATCCACAAAGCTGCAGAGGGGCAGAATGGAAGCCAGGGAAGCAACAGCAGTGTCACAACCTCAGCATTAAGTTGCACTTGGCCCCATGGGATGAGGGTTGCCAGTACAGACCATCTGAAACTTTTTTCTCGTCAAACTAAAGTCAACACCTGGATTTGCCCAGGCTGCCAAGATCTGTCTGAACAAACCTGCAGGAGCAGCAAGGTGGAGGACCTGGATACCAGCCCCTCTGCATCTTCTCAGTGCAAGGGGGCTCGCTGCCATAAAAATATTAGCTGAAGGGCCGGCTCGGTGGCGCACTGGATAGTGCGCCGCTTGGGAAGCACGGCGGCGCTCCCGCCCGAGGGTTCGGGTCCCACATACAGACCGGTTCCCGCTCACTGGCTGAGCGAGGCGCGGGAGCAACGCCGAGGGTTGCGATCCCGTTGCCGGTCCCCGGTCCGGTACGGGGGCAACACTGAGGGTTGCGATCCGTTGCCGGACACGGAAAAAGACAAAAGACAAAAAAAAAAAAAAAAAA
>NW_007730108.1:119459-120730 GCF_000696425.1 Galeopterus variegatus | reverse complement strand
ACGGGAGCAACACCGAGGGTTGCAATCCCGTTGCCGGTCCCCGGTCCGGTACGGGGGCAACACTGAGGGTTGCGATCCGTTGCCGGACACGGAAAAAGACAAAAGACAAAAAAAAAAAAAAAAAATATTAGCTGAAGTTCATTGAGCACTTACTGCATGCTCACGGTGAGAAGTGCTCCATATGTTTTGACACGTTCAATCCTCCCAATCACCCCGGGGGTGGGGGGTGGGGGCGGGTAGAATTCAGTGTAAATGGGAGCTGGGATTGGTGACAGGGTGCTGTTGGGAGTCTAGTGGACTCAAGAGACACTAGCCACATCCTGAAGGACAAACTGAAGTTGTTGGGTGAGGACAAAGTGGGAAAAGTGTTCTAGGCAGAAAGAACAGCATGTGTAAAAACCTCTAGACCTGACAAGGTGGGAGTCTGGCTTCTGACCTCCTGAGATCCATGAAGGCCCGCACCCCACCAGCTGCTGCCACTTGCTGCCTAGCTCACTCTGAGTGACACAAATCCTGTGGGGAGGGGACGGAGGAGGGGAGAGGGAGCAGGGTTTTCACCAGGGTCTCCATCTGCCTGGCCACCTAGCCACATCTCCACTGATGAGGGTTAGGATGGAAAGACCCCTAAGCACCACCTGGCCCAAGTCTTGCCCAGGTAACCTAAAGGAGCGAAACAGACTGTGGCGGAAAAGAGGAGCAAGAAGTCAGCACTGAAAAACCATGCTGGCCAGCCACGGACACCCAGGGCAGCCAGGTGCACCTCTGCCCGGGGTCAGCACCCCCGTTTGGTAGTGGGGACGCTGAGGGCCAAGAAGGGCGGGGCCAGGCTGCCTTGGCCACACCTGTGCTGCCTACACCCCTCACAGAACCTGCACATTTGGCGCCCAGCGGGCATCAGCGGGCTGCGGACGAGGCCGCAGGGATTCGCTGAGTTGCTCCGTCACCCGCGTTTGAGCGCAGAACCCGCTGCCCTCGGCCCCGGGCCCAAAGGACGCAACTCCCCCACCCCGCGCCCTCCGCTCTTGGTGGATGGGGGCGTGCGTCCCCTCCAGACTCTAGGTTCCAGCCCAGCAGCATCTCAGGCCGCTCGCCTCTCTCCCGCCTCAGTTTCCCCATCCATAAAGTGAGGGGTGGTCGCAGACCACTTGTGGGCGCCTTGGGCTCAGACGTCCTAGCCCGTCGGGGCAGCCCCCTTACCCACGGGGGGGGCGGAACCTCGGATTTCGAGACCGCCCCCGGTCCCCGCCCCCGGTCCCTGCCCGGAGGCCCCA
>NW_007730108.1:105993-119114 GCF_000696425.1 Galeopterus variegatus | reverse complement strand
CGCCCCTCGGAGCTGCCGGGCGCCCCGACCCGAGCGGAGCGGAGCGGCCCCTCCCTTCCCGGCGGCGCAGGGAGAGCAGCCAGGCCGCCCAGGGAAGGGCTGGGCCGGGTCGGACCCGCGGGCTGGGACGGTCGTCATTAGCTTAAAGCGACGGGAGAGCCAGGTTAGTGCCAGGCGCCGAGCTGAGGGCTGTCCCCAGGCTCCTCCGGCCTCCGGCAGTGCAGCCCAGGTGAAAGTGCCAGCTGCTTCCTTCACTGGTACACGACCTTGGCAAGACACCTGACTTCTGTGGGCCTCAACTTTCCTTATCTGGAAAACGGGGACCTTTCAAATTGTGAGGCTTATTTTTATTTATTTATTATTATTATTTTTAAAGGTGACCGGTAAGGGGATCTTAACCCTTGACTTGGTGTCGTCAGCGCCACGCTCTCCCAAGTGAGCCACAGGCCGGCCCCAAACTGTGAGGTTTAAACACAATAATATGTGTAAGGCATTTGCCAGTGCGCCAGGCACGCTCCAAGTATAAACGTGCGCTACTGCTACCGTCGTAAGGCACGCCTGCCTTGAAAAAAAGTGAACCTGACTTCCGGGATTTGGGGGTCAAAGTCCCAAGCTGTGTCATTTAGCTGTGTGATTTGAGCAAATCGTTGCTTTTGTCTAAGCTTCAGTTTCCTCATTTATAAATGAAGGTTAAAAAACAAATTTCTCAGGCCAGCCCGTGGCTCACTCGGGAGAGTGCGGTGCTGATAACACCAAGGCCACAGGTTCGGATCCCATATAGGGATGGCCGGTTTGCTCACTGGCTGAGCGTGGTGCTGACAACACCAAACCAAGGGTTGAAATCCCCTTACCGGTCATCTTTAAAAAAAAAAAAAAAATTTCTCAGTCTTGCTTCAGGGAGTAAAAGAGAGAATGTATGTGGAAGTTCTGGGTAAACTCTGAAGCCCTTGACAGATGCCAGTAACGTTAGTTTCTTCCCTATGTCTGTACATAATCCATTGATAGGTCTTTTCTAATAAATAGCATCCCAACATGAAATCTGTGGCTATTTTCATAGTACCAAAATGGATGTATGTGACCAAAGAGTGTTAACAGTTTTTAAGTTCCTGTTACTGTTCTGTTCTGTTTGTTCCTATCCAGTTGTTGAATTGATTGTTATCACACCACTCTTCACAAAGACTGAACCGATTAGCAGCAAATGAGAATTTCTCCATAGCTCCACCAGCATTGAGTTTTATGTGGTTTTGGTTTTTGTTGTGTTTGGATTACTTTAATTGGTGCTTTATGGTACCTTCTGACTGTTTTAATTTATGTTTCTTGACTTTGCCTGGTTTGTAAGACTTCAAGAGCAGAGTTGGGGAGGAAGGACTGGGGGTGGCAAGGACTGCTCCACACCCCCGGGGCCCTTACCCACAAGAGGAAGTTGAGTAACCACTTAGCACCGGGCAAAATGGCTTGCTGCCTGCCCCCTCCCAGCTCTGAGCTGGGCGGGGACTTCCCTGAATGCCTGTAGAGCCCAGATCCGTGCTCCAAGCAGCTCCTGCTTGGTTTAGCAACAATTACAGACAGCCAAACCTCTGGATTCAGAGAAACCTAGCAAGGCCAGGAAAGAAAACCTACAGCTTGTGTCAGGCCCCAGCTTTTTCTGGATAAATATGTGAGGGAGGAGTATGGTGAAGGCCAGAATGTAAACTGGCAATGTAGGAAGGGACCGAGGCAGGCCCTAGACCCTGAAGAGTGTCCTTCCCAGGCAGGCAGCCTGAGGCTTTGCTTGGCTTGCTTTGGAAGGGAGCTGTGTTCTCCCCGCTCTGAATCCACAGAGAGGGCCCTCTAGATTGGAGAGTGAAGGTTGCCAAGCTTTTTTTTTTTTTTTTTTTTTGGAAGCAGGCCAGTATGGGGATCCAAACCCTTGACCTTGGTGTTACAACACTGTGCTCTAACCAACTGAGCTAACCAGCCAGCCCTTCCAAGCTTTTCTGATCACTGACCCCCATCAGAAAAGAAAAAAAATTTGAACACATACTCCCCAATACATATTTACAAAGTACCTACATTTGCCACTGAAGTAATACAGCATATTCCCAATAGATCATCCCCCAAGACAGACATGAAAAAAAAGTTGTGATTCATTCATTCAACCACATTCAAGAAATATTTATCAAGCACCTACATGTGCCAGGCACCCTAAGCAGTGCTGGGGATATATTAGTGAACAAAACAAATACCCCCGCACTCATGGGGCTTCTGTTCAATTATATACAAAGAAAAAAATATTTTCCACTCCCCATTGCATGCTCTTTGGCACGCCCTAGATGGAACCCCTCACACACCCCACCTTGGAAACCCAAACCCCCATCCAGCCCCCTGCAGGGAGTTCTGAAGGAAACTGCTCACCCTCCTGCCACTCTCCTCCCTCTCCCAGTTGCACCCTCACCCTGGGGTCCATCCCTACCGAGCACTCACTGTGTGGGAAGTGCTCCTGGGAGGACAGAGAGACCTGGCTCCAGGCTGGTAGAGGCGGCTGGAGCCAGCCCTGGGAGTCTGTAAAGGGTGCAGCCCACGCTCCCTCAGCCTCACTTGGTTTCCAGAGTGATAGGGACACAGAGCACTGGATGGGCCCAATGCCGTCCCCAGGGTCCTCTCCTCTCTCTTCTTGTTCCTCAACAGTCACATAAACCCATGGTGCTGGCTCACAGAGCCACGGTGACAAGTGGGCATGTGTCCCAGAGGCCATGGGCTCAGCTTGGCTTTGCCTCCACCAGGAGCCACCGCTGAGGCCTTATGTTGTCTACACATGTGAGCAAAGCATTTTCCTCGTGACACTTTTTGCAGGGGATGGTTGGCAGGCAGCAGACAGGCACCCCCACCCTGCCCCTGTTTGATAGGTTAGAGGTTTTCCCAGGAATGATTAAGTCAGAGTTCCTGTAGCAGGGTGGCGGAGCACGAAGGCTGCTTGCCCGGGACTGACCACACGGAACAATCCCATGATCCTGGAGCCAGGAGGCTGCAGCCCCAAGGCCTCATTGGCTGGAGAATGAGGCACCCACTCTCTCTCTGGGCACCAATTCCTTATTTGTGAGACGTGGGGGCTGGGGAGTCATCACTGAGGCCCTGCTGGGTTCAGTTGGTTTGCAGAAGTTATGAAAAAGGGGAAATGAGTCTTCTTCCCTCCCACCTCTTCACTCCCCGCCCCTTGCCCCTTTTAAGGTTTGGTGCAGTAGACTAGGAAGTATTTCTGTCTGGATTTATGCTAAAGTGTGATTGGCTGATAGCTGTGGTCTGTATCTCCCTCCCTGTCCTGCCACACTGTGCCTGTGGCCATCTTTACCAACCCCTCTCTCTCCCTCTGAGGACCTTTGGGTCCTGGGAAGTGGTGGTCAGGGCTCCCCAGGTCCTCCTGGCTGTGTTACCAACTGGTGCGCAGGGGTGTTTCGGCCTCAGCAGAGCAGTCGCTCTGTCTTCACAGCCCGGGCAGAGACGCGCTTGGGCACCCAGCGAGCCTGTGGCAGTTGATGCTGGAAGTTGGGTCCTGTACATCAGCCCAGGACTCCTTCCTTCTGGGCCACCTGGGGCTGAAAGGGGTGGACTCCTCAGCTGGAGTCCTGATGCCAACCAGAGCCTGGCTGGGGTTTGGGAGTGGGCTTCTGGCCTTAGCTCTGCCCCTGCCCTGTTGGTGGCCTTGGACAAGGGAAGTGGGACAGATGAGCAGTTTATCAGTCAAACAGGCTTTGAGCTTCCCTCTCCTAAGTCTTGTCACCTGGTGTGAGCAGTGATGGCCCAGCCCTGGGAGCACTCAGGGAATGCCCCATCAGCCCCACTGACCTGGCTGAAGGTGCTGAGGTGGCATTTCTGGGACCTTCACCTTGCACAAAGCTTTATAAGGAGAGGAGAGAGGCTGGGGAGGCAGCTGCATTGGGAGCCCTGTGGTTGCTCTGTGTGAGGCTGAACATGCCTGCAAAGCACTGTGGGCACAGTGTGCTCGCGGGTGTGCATGGCTGAACACGTGTGTGAGCAGTGTGCTTGCAAGTGTGCAAGGCTGAACATGCATGCAAAGTGTGCTTGCAAGTGTGGGAGGCTGAACACGTGTGTGCTGAGTGTGTGTGTGCTTTCTCAGCAAATGCTGACTGAGGACCTGCTTGGGGCCCAGTTTTAGGCATGGGGGAAACAGATGAGGTCCCCACCCTGTACATGCACGTGTGTGTGTGTGTGTGTGTGTGTGTGTACGTCCTGTGCTGCCCCAGGAGCTTTCCAGGGCATCCGACTGTAAATGAAAGCAGATGATTTGCATCTGGAGTGAGCAGGAGGTGGACAGGACGGGCAGGGTTCACCAGGCAGGGAGCTCAGGGGGCTTGTGGCATGTCTCAGGCAAGCTGATCGCTGAGCCCGATCCCACAGCTGTACCATGGGGCTAAAATGCAGCCCTCGTTAAAGGCGGTTCCATCCCTCCCTTGTGCCTGGGCCCAAATTCAATGCTTTTCTTCCTAGAGGGTCTTAGTAGAGACCCTTGGTGAGGGAAAGGAAGGACCCGTGGGTTCCAGCAGGGCCCGTAGGCCAGCCATGTGGGTGAGCTCATCTAAGGGGCTGGGTAGGCTGCCTCTCAGGGGAGGGCAATGACAGGGCAGCCACCAGCTTCCCAGAGTATTCAAGGCTCTTGTTCCTAGGTGGTCCCTAGCCCATGTCCTGAGCTGAGGAGCAGCCTTCCTGGGGCCCAGCACAGGGCACACAAACCTACCAGTCTGATGGGGGAGGCAGCCAAGTTACCTGGTGGCTGTCGCTGGTGACTCTGGGCAGGTGGCATCAGCTCCCACATCTGGAGCTGACCTGGAGCCAGCGTCCCTTACTGGGTGCAGCCAGGTTTGCCTGACACCGGGCCCCCTGCAGGCCCAAGGCTGGTGGGAGCATTAAAGGCACAATCCGCACGGACTGCTTAGAGCTGGCAAATGTGGAGCATTCAGGAAATGCTGGGTGATGTTACTTAAAAAGAATGTTTTAAATTGAGTGCTTACTCTGCTGGGCACTCATGGTAGTAAAAAAAAATTGTTCATTGAATATTTATTGAGCACCTGCTGTGTGCCAAGCATTTAGGCACAGGGGAGTAGAAAGGGGAACAGGAGAGACAGTCTGTCTCTGTCAAACTTGTTCTGTGCTGGCCGGAGAGAAACAGGGAAGTAACTGAGCACGATGTACTATGTGCCAATGGTGGTTATCCACGGAAAAAATTAAATTGGGAATGGGGAGTTAGGGTGTGCTGGGGTGGGAGGAGGCAATGCAGTTTCAAATCAGGGGGTTAGGGAAGGCCACGCTGCAAGGTGGCCTTTAAGCACAGACTTGAATGGCAGCAGCAAGAGCTGCGTGTGTGGGTGTCTGGGGAAGAGTGACACAGGCCAGCACGGAGGCCCAAGGCAGGACCAGCCTCTGGTCTAGCTGGGGAGGCCGACTTTTAAATGGATAGAATGAGGCTAGCTGCTGTCACACCTATTGTGGACCAAGAGCTGCCGTTTCTTGAACACCTACTATGTGCCAGGTGTGGTGTATCATCTTATCTCACCCTCTCAGCACCTCTGCTCCCATTTTGCAGATGAGGAAGCTGAGGTTCAGACAGGGCAAGTGACAGGCCTGGGGTCACACAGCTGGCAAGCATGACTCTGGGAAGCTGGGTTGGGGAGGTGGGGAGAGAGTGGGTTTGGGGAAGTGATGTTTGCCTTGTGCCTTTCTGGATGAGTGGGACTTGGCCACGTAGAGCAGGAGTGGGCGTGTTGTACGCAGAGAACAGCACGCAGGTGTGAGGACATGGCTGGCTAGACGGGGGACAAAGAGTGGCCGAGGGCAGCGGGGCCATGGGCAGCCAGGGAGGAAGGATGCGGACCAAGGCTGGAAGGGCGCAAGGAGCTGAGTGGGCAGGGGTGAGGGTGGAGGGAGGCTGCCTGGGCAGTGGCGTGCCCCTCACTGTCCCTCAGAGGGGAGGCTGGGGACAGGCCCGTTGGGGCTGAGCAGGGGGTGTGGGGGGAGCGTTGCACCATCAGTGCTGCAGTCACAACGTCCCTCCTGCAGGCCCCCAGCTGCCCTCCGTACCCTCCTTCACCCTCACTGCCAGGCCACCCTGGGGTCTCCCTAATACCTGGCCCAGCCCCAGGTGCAGCAAGTGGAGCATCTGGACCGATGGGATCGTCTGTCTGTCCACCTCCACCCCACCCACCAGCCCCAGCAGACCTCTGAGCAGGCGGGGAGAAGACCAGGGCTCTGGGAAGGGAGGGCCAGCCCGTGTGTGCCCGGCACCATTCCAGGGGCTTACAGTGTCCTTTCATTTCCTCTTCACCCCACCCTATCTGGTGAGGGAGGGGGGAGTTCAACGTATGAGGAAACTGAGGCAGAGATGGCAAGTGATGGGCCTGGCTGGTTCAGGGTCCCAGCACACCCTGTTCATGTTGGCATCTTCACCTGCAGCATATCCCCCTGCCCCCCACCATGTCCCACCCTTCGTTGCCTGGAGCCTCAGAGACATCCTGTGACAACTACTATTTTATTTAAAAAAATTTTTTTTGGCGGCTAGCCGGAATGGGAATCCGAACCGATGACCTTGGTGTTGTAAGGCTGTGCTCTAACCAACTGAGCTAACTGGCCAGTCGAGAACTTCCATTTTATAAGGAGGGAAACTGAGGCCCTGGGATGGGAGCAACATGCCAGGCCAGTCAGGAAAGTGGGATGGCCCTGCCGCCTTTCCCTGCAAACTGCTGCCCCTCTGAGAAGCCCAGAGGCAGAGCCCGCGGGACTCGGCTGGGACCTGGTGTCTGGGCAGGGGCAGGGCTGACTTGGATTCTCTCCCCTTCTCTTGGGCACAGGAGCTGAGCGGCCATGGCCTACCACAGCTTCCTGGTGGAGCCCATCAGCTGCCACGCCTGGAACAAGGACCGTACCCGTGAGTGCCTGCTCGGGGAGCAAACTCACAGGCAACCAGCTGGGAGCACTTGGGGGTACTGAAGTGGCCTTGAGCCAGGGGATACAGCCAGGCCCTGGGGTTTGGGCTCCATGAGGCTGCCACGTGCTTCCCCTGGGTCCTCGTGCTAAGGAAGGTGCTCCTGGGTGTTGAAGAAGGAAATGGACGAACAGCTCAGGGAATGAGCAAGGAGCAGCCAGGCGGACTGGGCATGGCAGGCAGAAGGAAAGGCAGGTGCGGAGGAGGACGTGTGACACAGCCCTGCCCCAGGGCTGCCCACGGGCCTCACAGGCACAGAGTGGGGTGGGGTAGGAAATGAAGACCTGTACCTGCAATGGTGGCTAATGAAATGTGCCTTGTAAGGGGAAGGCGGTGGAGGCAGAGGTGCTGGGTTAGGAAAGGGGGCCAGGAAAGGCCTTTTGGAGGAGGAGACATTTGTAGAGACCAAGAGCAGCTTGGCAGCCATAGCAGTGGGATGGGGAGAGGCCCAGGGGTCGCAAGGCTGCTGCAGGGGCATCTGGGGTTGGTGGGTGTGGGTGAGAGGGTGGTTCGGCAGGGCCTGAAGGGTTTCAGGGGGCCCCTCGGAGGCAGAGGAGCAGAACCTGAGTTGTGGTGGACATTACCAAGTGGACTGTGAAAGGTGTTCCAGTGGAGGGGAGCGTGGGGAGGGGTGCTGAGCACCACAACTTCTCCTACTCCCTGTACCCACTCCTGTCTCCTGCAGAGATCGCCATCTGCCCCAACAACCATGAGGTGCACATCTACGAGAAGAGTGGGGCCAAGTGGGCCAAGGTGCACGAGCTCAAGGAGCACAATGGGCACGTGACAGGTGGGTCAGGAAGGGAGGCAGGAGGACAGGGCAGGGCTGGCTGGCCATCTACCCCCTAAGCAGGATAGTTTGGGTTGCAAGTAACACAACCCGGATTCAAAATGGCTTAAGTTATGAAGGGATTACTGAACACACAAGTTTGTGGGCTTCAGGAGAGACTTGATCCAGCAGTTCTGCATTACCAAGAACTGCCCTTTTCTGTCTCTCGGCTTTGCACTCCAGCATGTTTGGTGACAGCTTGGGAGATCTGTAATAGTCCCTAATAAGCTCTAGTAGCTCCCCCTAGTGTCACTCCCAATAAACACTGGATCTCAGTAAAATGTGCTTGCTGGGGAGATACAGCTTCCACTCAGACGGTGGCCTTTAAGCCCCGCTATGTGGTTGCTGTGGAGCCACCTTGGCCTGGGTGGCTCAGTCTAGTGTGTCCCCCCACCCTGCCACAGGCATCGACTGGGCCCCTGAGAGTAACCGCATCGTGACCTGTGGCACAGACCGGAATGCCTACGTGTGGACGCTGAAGGGCCGCACGTGGAAGCCCACGCTTGTCATCCTGCGGATCAACCGGGCCGCTCGCTGCGTGCGCTGGGCTCCCAATGAGAACAAGTTTGCTGTGGGCAGTGGCTCCCGTGTCATCTCCATTTGTTATTTTGAGCAGGAAAATGACTGGTGGGTGCCTAGGTGGGGCCAGATTGGGCTGGGAGGGACCTGGGGCTGGCTGAGCCCTGGACCAACAGGGCGGGACTAGAGTGTCCCCAAAAAGTACCAGATGAAATGTCAGGACCCTTGTCCACATGACCCTGGGGAAGTCTGTCCTCTCTCGGCCTCATTGGTGAGGCCAGGAGCTCCCTGCACAGTCCCTGGCTACTCCCACAGGCCCATCGTGGTAGTAACAAGGACACAGATCACACCAGGGCCACCTCTGGGGGCACCATGCTAAGCCATGCACACACATTGGCACTGACTTCCCTGCAGCCCCATGGACTGGGTGTCTGTCATTGAACCCACTTTACAAAGAGCAAAGTAAGACCCTGCAGCAAAGTCACTTGCCTGAGGCACCCAGCCAGCCTGTCAGACTGCAGGGCGCCACTCTCAGCCATGTCTTAATCTCCCCTGTGAGGCCAGGCAGGACTGCAGCTGGAGTCTGAGAGACCGAGTTCAAGTCCCACCATAGTGGCTGCATGACCTCTGGGGGTGACTTCACCTCACTAAGCCTGTCCTGAGGGTTGTCGTGAGGTTTAAGTGAGACAAGGCATAGAGTTCCCACCTCAAAGGGGACCCAGCATATCACTGCACCGGGGCTCCTACTGGCCCGTGGCTAGCAGAGCCCAGGTCCTTCCCTCCTGGGACTTTGTAGTCTGCAGGGAGCAGTAAGAACCAGGAGTCCCTGGGGCACTGAGGCTCTGGGTGCCCACCTCTCTGTCCCTCTCTCCCCCCTGCCCATCTGCCTGCTGTGGCCAGGTGGGTGTGCAAGCACATCAAGAAGCCCATCCGCTCCACCGTCCTCAGCCTGGACTGGCACCCCAACAACGTGCTCCTGGCTGCCGGCTCCTGCGACTTCAAGTGCCGGTGAGGCGGGCAGCCTGGGGTGGCTACCTGGGGAGGGCAGGGCCTTGACATCAACACACAGCAGGGATTGAAGGGTGGAGAAGTTGCCCCATCCTGGGATCCCGAAGCCCCTCCTTCCAGACCAGCTGCAGAACTGCTACCAGTCTGAGGCCTCAGGTCACCCTCTGTGAGGGTTTGCTCGGTGAAGGACCATCATCATTATCCTGTCTCCAGCCCCTGCGGTAGAGTTTTAGCAGGATGCGCCTCTTGCCACCTCTTGATGTCAGCAAGGTCCTTCCCAGACCCTCCTCTCCTACCTCATCACAACCTCCCACCCCTTTAGTTTCCTGGCTTCTGTCTGAAGGAATGTGAGTGGGTTACTTGTTCATACTAAAGTATGACTGATAAGCTGGAACAAACTCTGCTTCTTATCTTAAGGCCTGGAATGCAGTCTCCAGTTGCCATTCATGATTTTTGATTTCTGGGCCCAGTACCCAAATCTCCCTCAGCCACCAAACCCCAGTTCCTCCCAGCTCCAGGCAGAACGCCCCCCAGGTCTCTGAATGTCCACCTGGGAAATGGCAGGCTTTGGAGGCCCTGGGCACAGAGAGGATGACACACCACTGAGGCTTGGTTTGTGGGTGGGGAGTTGCTTTATGGGCACCCTGATTTGTCAGGTGACCCCCCAAGCCAGCCATGGGATTGAGAGAAGAGGGTTAATGTGCAAGAGAGTGGCCTGGAGGGTAGAGTCAGCAGGATGGGGGCGGAGGGGGCAGGATTGCATCAAGATGGAGAGCAGGAGGGACGAGGGGCATCCTAATGGCTGGCTGTGGAGTGGCTAGTATGGCGGGGACCAGAACACCGCCTAGGGACCGCATTAATTGTGGATGGTGAGCTCCCAGGTTACGTCTCTGAGGGGTCTGGGAGTTCATAGGACTCTGAGCTGGGAGACCTCTTGCCCCCACCCCATGGCACAAAGGGGACACTGAGGCCCAGACTTGTCAATCATGAAGACACAGGTCATGCAAAGTCAGGTGCTCTGACCGCTGGTGAGCTTGCCCCATTGGGCCGGTTTGGGAGAAGGATCCCCTTCTCAGGCCCTCCGAAATCCCCAATTACCCCTTTTATGCCTCTCCTGGCAGGATCTTCTCAGCCTACATCAAGGAGGTGGAGGAGCGGCCAGCACCCACCCCGTGGGGCTCCAAGATGCCCTTTGGGGAGCTGATGTTTGAGTCCAGCAGTAGCTGCGGCTGGGTGCACGGTGTCTGCTTCTCAGCCAGTGGGAGCCGGGTGGCCTGGGTCAGCCACGACAGCACTGTGTGTCTGGCCGATGCTGACAAGAAGATGGCGTGAGTGGAAGCCACCCTGGGTGGAGGTGGGGAGCTGCAGGGCAATGAAGGCACAGAGCAGGAGGATGGGGACTGCGTGGCTGACATCTCTCTCCCTCTCAGTGTTGTGACCCTGGCCTCTGAAACGCTGCCACTGCTGGCCCTCACCTTCATCACAGAAAACAGTCTGGTGGCCGCGGTAAGGAGGGTGGGGAGGGAGTGGCTGGTTAGAGCCCATCTCCCAGACAGCCCAGCAGATGCCCCCGCAACTCTCCACCCATCCCTTCCCTCCGTTCCTTCCTTCTAGCCATTCAACCTTACGTCCATATTGGGCAGAACAGGCCAGGTTATGCTGCAGTGACAAAAAATCCCCAGTTGCAGTGGTTTAAAGATTTATTTCGTGCTCACATTATATGTACAGTGTGGGTGCTGTGAGGGGGGCTTTGACGGAGGCTTTGTCTCCAACACATTTCCCCAGTTGCCAGGACGGGAGAAAGAGAACTGCTTACATTGCACTGGCCAGAGCAAATGACAAGGCCACGCCTAAAACTCAAAGGGCAGGCGTGTGGGAGTGGGGGAGTGCAGTTCCATCAGGTGTCCAGAAGGGCAATGCTCTTCCTCCCTTCTTCCCACATCTGTGGAGCCCCTTTTCACTTCTCTGCAAACATAATGGGGGTGCCAGAGGCGAATCAGGCCTGCTTTTTGCCCAGAGGAGCGTTTAGCTGCAAGGTCTCTCCCAGAGGGGGTGTAATGGGCTGGGCGGGACAGGAGGCGCCTGGGCTCCCCGGGGAGTCCCAGACAAGCTTTCTCAACTAGACACTGATACTGCCGGGGGAGGGGGCAGCCCCCAACACCCGTCCCCTGTTGATGGTACCCCTGGGGTTGAGGCCTCCCTCTCTGCGGCCCGGCTGTGTCCCCGAGCTGGCATCGGCTTCCCAGTAGCGCCACCCAAGCCCTGCACCGGCCTCCCTCCGAGGCCGCTATATGCGGCCTCAGTTTCCCCGTGCGGAGTATGGGGAAACGGCTCCAATGGCACCCCCGCCCCGCCGCAGGGCCACGATTGCTTCCCGGTGCTGTTTACCTACGACGGTGCCGCGGGGACGCTGAACTTCGGCGGGCGGCTGGACGTGCCCAAGCAGAGCTCGCAGCGCGGCCTAACGGCCCGCGAGCGCTTCCAGAACCTCGACAAGAAGGCGAGCTCCGAGGGCGGCGCGGCCGGGGGCGCCGGCATCGACTCGCTGCACAAGAACAGCGTCAGGTGGGGGCGGGGCCTCGACGTGAATGAGAACAGCGTCAGGTGGGGGTGGGGCCTCGACGTGCACGAGAACAGCGTCAGGTGGGGGTGGGGCCTCGACGTGCACGAGAACAGCGTCAGGTGGGGGTGGGGCCTCGACGTGCATAGGAACCGCGTCGGGTGGGGGCGGGGTCGATCTCGCCTCACCTCAGGAGCCTCCGGTGCGAGCGGAGGCCGGGATGGACGAAGTGGGACCTGACATAGGAGGCGGAGTCGACCTCTCTAGGCTGAGCAGAAATAGCAACAGGTGGGGGCTGAGCAGTTAGCCTCGGTCTGCATTTTCAGGAGATGCTGGATGGGGACTGTCATACGGGCGGGGCCTGCGATTCTGTGGGGTGACCAGGCAGTGACCACCGGGCTTTTTGTGGGTGGGGTCATAGCTGGGGCTGGTTTATCGCTATAACCTGGTGGGGTGGGAGCAGAGCTGAGGGTCCCGTTGCAGCCTCCCGAGGATCTAGGGTGGGGTGGTGGAGAGACCCTCCAAAACCCGAAGGCTGCCAAGCCACCGGGGCTCACCCCGCGGCAAATCAGAGGGAGTAGTAGTATGGCAAGACTTTCTGACCGAGCCCCTGGCTGGTTAAGCGCCCCTGTGGCCGCCCGATCCAGTCTTCTTCAGACTAAACACGTTTGCCCGGCCATCGAGGCTCTTCAGAGCTAGCTCCTGCGTCCTACCAACCCCATGTCTTGCATTTTTCCCGTTCCACCACACTACTGGCACTTTGTACATTCTCCAGGCACACGTTTTTCCCGACTGCTCAGGCCTTCAAGTGTCCCGTTCCATTTGCTGGGACTGCCCTTTGCACCTCGCACACCACTGCTCAACCCCAAAGCAGACTCTTAAGCCCACCTCCCAGGTTGTCCCTGGCTAGGCATACCCTATCTCGGCACTTCTCACTGGCATCAGCTCCCCCAGAAGTTTGGTGGGAGCTCCTGGCCTGGCACAGGCTGGGATCCATAACCACCCCCATCCTCTGCAGCCAGATCTCAGTGCTCAGCGGAGGCAAGGCCAAGTGCTCACAGTTCTGCACTACCGGCATGGATGGTGGAATGAGCATCTGGGATGTGAAGGTGAGGCTTGCCCCACTGGCAGCTTCCCACCGAGCCCCCAGGGTCGACCCTTCCTCCCCTGTTTTTTCTGGCAACTGCCTTGGATGCCCGCCCCCCCCCCCCCCCCCCCCCCCCCCCCCCCCC
>NW_007730108.1:71883-105697 GCF_000696425.1 Galeopterus variegatus | reverse complement strand
CCCCCCCCCCCCCCCCCAGTCCCTCACTCCTGCAGAGCAAAAAGGCACTATACTGGAAAGAAGGGAGGTACCCCCTTTAGGGCTGTGATTCAAACCCAGGTCTGCCAGGTTTCAAAGACAAGGTTCTCTATCCTCTTCCATGCTGGGGCTGAGATGGGTGTGGACCAGGTCCCTGGGGGTGGGTGTCTGCAGGACATCGAGAATCAGCCTGTTCATTCTGCCTCTTTGCAGAGCTTGGAGTCAGCCTTGAAGGACCTCAAGATCAAATGAGCCTTGAAGGACCTCAAGATCATATGAGGAATGTGTGGCCCTCATTCCAGCTGCTGGGGAAGGGAGGCTGAGTCGCTTTGCTGAATGTTTCTAGGGTACCAGTATGGGTCCCCATAGGGACTGTCCCTCAAAAGGGGGAGGTATGGGTGGGGAGCTTTTCTTACTCATTCAAGAAACGTGCCTTTTTCTTAAAAGAAATGCTTTATTGTAATAAATGCCCTCAAAGCACTATGCTGGTCATGAACTGCTTTAAAATGATAAGGTAATAAAAATGCAATCGTGAACACTTTTGCCTGTGTTTTGGAAGAAGAGGTTGGTTTTTGCATGGGCAAAGGTTTTTTGTTTGTTGCTGGCCAGTATGGGGATCTGAATCCTTGACCTTAGTGTTACAAGGTGGTGGGCACAGGTATCTTATTTTTGCTGCTTGTCAACGACAGTGATCCTTAAGCCCAAGGGCCTTAACCCAAATGGTTCCTTCCTCCCTGAAGTTCAGACCCAGGCTGCCACTCTCAAAGCTGCCAGGACCAGGTATCTTTTGTGTGACTCATTCAAGTTTCCTACACAAAGGTGTGGCACATTCCAAGCTGTTTCTGGACCTTAATGGAAATGTTATTTCTCCCTTGTGATTGGCAGTGATTTTTGATAAACGCTCATTTTATAGGAAGATTTTTTTCCTATTCCTATTTTACCCAGAGGGTGTTTTTGTTTTGTTTGATCATGGTTTTGGTTAACTATATAATCGTGGTTTTTCTCTTTTAATCTAACTAGGTAATGATTACATCATTCCTAATGGTCAATTTTCCTTATATTTATTTGTAGGATAAAATGGACTCCAAAGATGTCTTATCCCCACTGTTGTAGTGCCTGGCCCTCAGGAAGGCCTCCCCTGGTGGAAGAGACCCACTGATTCTCCCCTCCCCCCAAGTTATCTAGAGTCACCACCCACTGACTCTTTATTAATAACAGAGACAGAAATTGCAAGGCTCCAGAAGACAATGTCAGACCACACAACTCCCCTTATTCTTTACTAAATGCAACCTCAGCCTCTACCAGCCTGCTGCAAACTGAGGTTCCAGTCCCAGAGCTGATCAGACTGTCCCCAGGCCCTGTACTGAAGGGCAGGGAGGTGTCTGCACATCTTTTGTGGCTTCCCCCAGATGCGAAAATGTGGTCCCTGACAACATCCAATCAGTGTTCTTCCCCTTCTCTGAGATCCTGAGCAACAAGCTTCTCCCCTACTACTATAGAAATATCAATAGCAAGCATGCTCGTGTGGTCTCAGGGGTCTCAAGCTGGGGCTTTGCAAATGTTAACTGACCTCCCTTGCTACAGACACATAGCCTGTCTCAGAGACGGGAATGAGTCTTGGCTTAAAAACAGGTTCACTCAGGGCTGGCCCATGGCTCACTCGGGAGAGTGTGGTGCTGATAATACCAAGGCCATGGGTTCGGATCCCTATATAGGGATGGCCGGTTAGCTCACTGGGTGAGCGTGGTGCTGACAACACCAAGTCAAGGGTTAAGATATCCTTACTGGTCATCTTTAAAAAAAAAAAAAAAAAAAGTTCATTGTCATGTGCTTCCCATAAGGAAAGGACTGCATGGCACTGTCACGGTGGGGTTAGGACCCTCCAAGGGTGGCTGAAGCTCCTGAGGCAGGCAGAAGGCCTAGTCAGAACAGGAGGGGACCCTAGACCCTGCTTTGTGTTGCACATCAACAGTGGCTGCTAGGACCACTGGCTGCGCTTGGTGATCTTTCCTCTGTGCCAGACCCTCCTGGATGTTCAAAGGACAGACAAAGGAACATTCTTTTTCAAGAAACTCGTAGTCTAGTGGTATAGACAGATGATGACAACCCAGTGTTCAAGAAAGGAGGGGTGGGGGCTAAGGAAAGGTTCCAGGTAAGGAGTAGCATGCACAAGGGTTGTGGGAAAGAGTGTGGCACCTTCAAGGAGCTGAAGGACTGCTGTAGAGTACAGGGTGGGGTGGAGCTGGAAGTGAGGCTGGGAGGTCCCCAGGGACCAGCTCCTGGCAGCCTTTGCCATCAGGGGGAGTCAGGCCACTAAAGCTGGGGAGAGACATGGCTAGCTTTGCATTCTAGAGACCAGGTTGGAGGTCCATGAAGAGACAGCTGCAATTGTGCAGGTGAGATGATGGAACAAGGCAGTGGGGTGGAAACTGCCCAGGTTCTGGAACCACAGGATGCTGGGGATGAGGGACAGGGTGAGATGGGATGGTACCCAACACCTGCTTGGGCTCCTGGGGTGAATGGTGGACACAGCTGAAGGAGTCTTAACAGACATGAGTTACTGTGTCCCCACCTTGGGAAGGAAGCCTTGTTATACCCATTTTAAGGAAGGAGAAACTGAACACCAGAGAAAGCAGTTACAAAGTTTCATATATGGAAAGTGGCAGAGCCAGTATTCAAACTCAGGTCTGACTTCCCAGCCCTACTGCTGGGACATCTGCTGAAAGGGCCTCTTGGCAGACCTGCAGGGAAACGCTTCCCATTGGCACACCCCCCACATACCCACGCAAGTCTTGGAAAACTGCACTCCTAGGCCTGCAGACACCAAGCAAGTCCTTACCTCTGGCTTCTCCCCAAGGTAGAATGAGCCAAGGACAGTCCTGAGCACACTGGGAATGTTGCCAAACATGGTCTCTTCATACCACCAACTCACATAGACCTCCGGCTTCCAACACATGTTAAAAGGCACCTACCTCATCACACCCTGTCTTGGAGCCAGCAATGGGGCATAGTGAACCTTGCCAGATAGCCACCACCTTCTTGCACCTTCCTCCATCTGGTCAGAGAACCTCATTTTCATGGCCACAGACTTGAACTTGAGTAGCTGCTGCATTATTCCCAGGGGAGGGGGAGGTGCTCTGGCAAAATCTTTGAGTTAATTCCTTCTCCTGAGGGGTCAGGGCCAGGGGGATTTTCTCCACAGGCCAGGGTGAGCTGCAGACGCTGGTGGCTGTGGTGTCTCGAGGTTCCTGGGGTTGTTGACCTCCAAGATAGTCAAGGCCAGGGGGGTGTGGTAGAAGTCACTGGGAGTCAGGGGCTACATTCTATCCCTACATCCCAAACTACACTTCCCTCCCTCTGCACCCAATCATGTCAACAGACCGGCTGACCTCTCAGGATCATATAAAGGACACTTCTGTTCACAAGGTGAAATGCCCCCTCACAGAGATCTGAGGGGCAGGACAGGTGTTGTGGGGTTACTTTTCATTGGGCCTCAATCCACAGGCAGCCCACTTGACTGCACTAAGCCTCAGTTTTCCAAGTGCCAGTCCCTGCCACACAGGGTGGTAAGGATTAAATGAGCTAATAGCTCTCAGGTAGTCAGTGCTGGGTATCAGCTATTGGAATGCTTCCTCCAGCATGGATTTCCTGAGGCTGTTACCACCAGGCGGAACCTGGAGGCCACGAGAGGGAGACCTGGTGCTGCTCCAGCCTGCTGTGGAGAGTCCCTGGCCGCTCTGGCCTAAGATCCCTCCTTGGTTGGGCGGACGGCGAGGGGCAATTATGAGGCACTGGGCTTGGCATCTGAGGTCTCTCCCAACTCCAATCCTGGGGTCCAGGATTCCCTGCACCCTGCTCAGTGCTGCCTGATGAAAGGCTTGCCACAGCTAGGTACATGCACTGAACCTTGCCAGGAGCACCTGCCCGATAGTGACATCATGCTTTGCTGGGTAAAAACCAGCTGGGGTACAGGAGCCAAAAGACAGCTTGCAAAACAAGGATTAAGATAAAGTCAAATTTAATCTGCCAAATATACAAGTTGAATTTGTGGAGCGTTTTGCCTGGGTGCTGCACAGTAAATAGAAGTTTCTTGAAATGATCAATGGGTAGGGTTAAAAATGCGCACTGGCCCTGGCCAGGTGGGTGAGAATGGGGTGGGGAAGGGTGGAGAGGAGGGGCCTCAGTTGGAGGGGACTGGCCAGGGACAAGCCATGACCCTCAGGGACCTAGGGGCATGGGCTCCTAGAGATGGCCCCTCTCTAGGTAAGCACCCAGGCAACACAGACTGGGGCTGGTTGTCACAAAGTCATCAGCAGCCAGCCCCTGGCACAACTGCCCACTAACGTGCAATCTACTGGACAAACGGAAGCTCTTCTTACCCACCTCCCAGGCACCCCCCCAGCAAGGGTTCTGAATTCTAAAAACAGCAAAAACATTCAAATGGTTACATATGAAATGCTGTCCTGCATCTTTCTGTCTCAAAAGATAGCAGCTGCCCCTCCCCCCAGGCCCTCCCACATCCCCCCAAACAATTTCTGTGCCAAGATGAAGAGCAGGTCCCAGGCCACAGGGGCTCCTGGCCATGAGGGGCTGCTGCAGTGGCGCCAGGGCCCAGGGTGGGCGAGACACAGCAGAGGTCCTGGCAGTGCAGCCCAGTCCCTGGCATCTCCTCCCACAGGCTGCGCTTACTTATTCAGGGAGAGCGACTGCATTCGTTTTCCTGACAAAGTCGCATCATCTTTTGCTGAGGGGTTGGAAAAGAAGGGTAGGAGTTAGAACAAAGCAGAACCACTCCTCCACACACATACCCCACAATCACAGAACTTTAGGCCTGAAAGGCCTCAGAAAACATTTTGTGCAACGGGCTCAGCTGGCAGACAAGGAAGAGACCCAAGCAGCAGGGCCCAGGCTGACACTCCCTGTAGGAGAGGATTTCTGTTGAAGCCACTGGACCAAGGCACCACATTCCCAATGTGTCTGAGTGGCTGCCATACCTTATTGAAAGCTGCCCCCTCCACAAAGGCCCACCAACATGCAACCTCCTGGGCAAACAGAAACTTCTCACCCCACCTCCCCAGTAAAGCCCTATAACTCCAACCTCTCCCCATGGGTTCTGAAGTCTAAAGTCTAAAATCAGCAACAACATTCAAATTGTTACACATGAAGCTCTTTCCTGCTTGGGGTTTGTGAAGCAGAGCTGAGTGGGGAGTTGGGATTACCAGATCTCCAGTGTGGTGACAATGCCCCTGAACAATTGATTTCCCATTTCTAAGCCTGTTTCCTCATATCCAATGAGGCAGGAAATGGAAGGTCACAAGTCAAATGCTCTTATAAACTGGACCAAGTCCCCATAGGTCCCTGGCCTAGGGGAAACCCCCTACCACCTTTGGCCAGTCTGGAGGGAGGGTATGGAGAAGAGGGACTCTTGGGCCAGGTTTCACTGGGTCTGCAGTGTTATGAATCCAGCGTACCCTCCCAAGCCCCTCAGATGGACAGTGGTGACCCTCAGTAGCTCTCTTGGCTTCACAAAGCACCAGAGACCTTAGAGACCTTCTAGCCTCAAAGGTCTGTACTAGGTGCATGGCTCCCTGAGGCCTCCCACTATTGGTGGGCAGTGACCATTCTCCCACGATGGACAGTGCTCTGCTGAGAGTCCAACCCACACCTGAGTCTGTGAGGCCCCTGCACCCTTCCCAGCACCCTTGGGAAGTGGTGAGCAGGAACCTTTCCATCTGCACATGCAGGGTGAGCCTCTACTCAACAATTTGGTCAAGCAGCTGCCACTTCTCACCCTAAACCCATTTCACAAAGGACACACTTTCAGGGTTTGGTGGCTTGCCCAGAACCAGAGTCTGGTAGTCACCCCTTGCACCAGCAGCCCAGGACTTACCTTTCCTCTCCTCTTCTTTCTTTCGGGCTGCCTCTTCCCGCTGTTTCCGGATGATTGCCAGCCGGGCAAGGTCAGCCTTGGCTTGTTCTGTCTTTCCAGCTAAATGCATTTTCATGTAACGCTCTTTTGCTTTCTGTTTCTCAATTTCTTCTCTGTTTGGATAAAATCATGTCACAGGGGACATCTTCCCCACCGTTAGCTGAGCTGGATGTGGGAGCCAAAATAAAGGCCAAGCACTTGGGCCTGGGAACAAGGTGGAAAAGGGTGCTATGGCTGAGGGAGGGGCCCTGGCTCCATGTGCCCCTGCTTGATGGACACTCACCAAACAAGCAAGCAGAAGGAACAGGCCCAGATGAAAAACACCTGTGTCCTTGAAAAAGCCTTAGCATGAGAGTGGAGAGTGTCTGGCTGGGGGGTGGGGAGGGGAGGATGCCTGAGGGCCTCATGACTAGAGTCTGGTAGCCACACTGAGAGAGGCAGAACAAAACCAAGTGAACTGTGTGTTCCAGAGAAGGTGACCAGAAGGAAGAAGGCACTGGAAACCACATTCTATAAGAAATGGGGAAAGAAGTGGACCAAGTAACCACAGGGCATGGAATGAGGGCCACATTGGGAAAGAGACACACCCAATCTCAGGTCAACATGATATGGTACACTGTTAGAGCAGCTCGGATGTGCAAGAGGCTGCTTCCTAAGGGGGTAAGCCTCCATCAACAGGGGTGTGAGAATAAAAGCTGGACTCCCGTGCATTGGGAAAGAGACACACCCAATCTCAGGTCAACATGATATGGTACACTGTTAGAGCAGCTTGGATGTGCAAGAGGCTGCTTCCTAAGGGGGTAAGCCTCCATCAACAGGGGTGTGAGAATAAAAGCTGGACTCCCGTAAGCCAAAGTGTCAGTAACCAACACACTTAGGTAGAGAGTGGTGGTCATTAGTTTCCCTTTGAGGATAATCTCAAGCCTGAGATAAACTGAAATGGACACACTTCACAGTGTGAGATCGTTGGGTCCCATTTGCACTGGGTTTCTGTAAGAACCAAGTACTGGTGAAGAGGACAGCCCTGCTTAGCAGGAGGCTGGGGGAGGGACTTGGACTCCCACAGTACAGAGGGCCAGGGAGTAATGAGAAACAAGGCATGGGGCACTGGCTAGCCACTGGGAGTGGGATCAGCAGATGGCTCATCCAGGAGACTGGATAAAAAACTTGCTACAGAAATGAGGAGAAAACACCCAGAGCCCAGCAGATCTTAACCTAGGAGGGTCATGCCAGACTGAGAGGCCTCTAAGCTGAGCCTTTCGTAATGAACAAGCCTGCCTGAAACAGGGCCCCCTCAGCCCTCAGTGAAGGTTAAGTGCCAGGCAGGGTGCTGGCCTTTATGGTTATCTTCTCTGCAAGTCCAAAGGACAGGGGTAGCAACAGGATCCCCACTTTATTGGTGAGGATATTGAGTCCCAGAGAGGGCAGTGACTTGTCCAAAGCTGCACAGGTGCAAAGTGGCAGAACCTGGGTGGGCACTAAAGCCTTTCTACTCTGGGAAAGCCAGCACCAGCCCATGCTGTTGGGTTTCTGGGGAGTCAATCCTAAGAAGGAAGCTCCTGGAGGGGTAGAGTCCTTAGTAGCCTCCAAACACCCCCAAGCTCATGGGCCTTCCCCGTGGGGTTTTCATAGATACACCCCTCAGCCGTGATGGATCAGCACAGGGAAGTGGACTGAAATCCTAGCAGCCCAGTCAGGAGAGAAACCAGGGCTATTTTCCCAGCAGCCTTCCACCTCTTGTAAGACCCTGAGTTCACCTGGTGGCCCTCAATAGTCAGGGCACTACTTGTCAAGGGCTGACCATGTGCCAGGCACTTCAGTACTTGTTCTTGATCCTTACACAACTCACAAGGAAGACATCTATAGCTCCACTTTCACACTGGACTTGGAGAGGCCTGGGGCAGCTGGCTGAACCAAGCAGAACCTCCCTGGGATGGGCTGCCTTCGGTCTGGCCCAGGCCCCCAATCCCCTCCCAATCCCCATGGCCAGGACACAATGGATGGATGCATGCCAGGAATGGTCAGATCAAGATGAATAAGGAGTGTCCTGAGGGTATGGCTCTGGAGGTCAACTCTCCATATCCCTGGGCCATTACTTCAAGCTCAGGTCTGAATCTGCTGTTCTATTTTTCCTGACATCATGTATCTTCTGGTGAAAAAATATTCTGGTTGTTTTGTTTTTGAGAAGCTACTAAAGAGCTTTTGGGGAATGAAATGAAACGTATAACATGGCTAGTGCCCCCAACCAGCCACTGGGGACCTCAGAGCCCAGGAAGCCAGGGCCGAGGAGCTTAGTGCCTCAGCAACCCACAGGCCAACTCCCCCACCCCATCTGGCCCATGTGCCCAGGTCACAAGGCCCAGCCAGCAGACGTTACCGTTCTCTCCTTGAAAGCTCCTTTGGCCCATCCAGATCCAGCTGTGTGACTTTTTTGGTTGTCTGTGCCACCCGGTTGGGGTTCTCGATGTCGATGAGCCCTTCCACACCTTTGCGCTTTTGCTAGGACAGGGCAAGAAGCTGACTGTTGGAGAAGTTTAGATCCTGCAGAGCCTCTGAAGGCCACTTCCACTGGCTCCCTACAGCCCACCTGAATGGGGACAAACTCCTACTCCACCCCCAGCCCACATGATGCTCACCCCAAGTCTCACAATGGGGACAGCACGCAGGAGTATCTTTACCAGCCTGGGAGGGGCAAGGAAAATGAGTGGGTGACAAGTGTCCCAGCAACTGGGACTGTTATCCTAGTTTCAGAGGTGACAGAATGGGAGCTCAGGGTTAAATAATGTGCCCAAGGTCAACCAGGAAGTAGACAGTAGGTGTGATGTGAGCCCTAGCCCCACTCACAAACTCTCAACACAGAGCACTACTCTTCCACTTCAAGCTTAAGTCTCCAAAAGGAGTTTTCCATAGACTCCCATCCCTGATTTTTTCCTGCAACAAGCATAGGTTGGATCCCCAGCGTAGGGCGGGCCAAGGATGTGTGTTCTCACGACCAACTCCAATTCCTACCCATCTCAGCTGATGGTTGAAAAATGTAACCTGTGAATGAACCATTAGATCACAGAGTCTATGTGTTTTGGGAGCTGGCACCTCCCCTGGAGAAGCTCAGGAAGAAAGGAGAACACAAGTTCTTGATGTAGCAGGCTTGGTCAAAGTTTCAAGCCCTGCCAAGCTTAACTTTTCTCCTTAAGGGCGATAGCTTCCAAACACCAAACAATCTGATCACTCCACAGAGCTCCACATGCCCATACACAATCTGGCCACACTGACACCTCCACTGGGATATCTGACTGACATCGCAAACTTGATATGCCTAAACAGAACTTGAGATTCACCCCTCACCCAACCTGTTCCTCCCCTCAATCCTAAGTATACCCTTGATTCCTCGTTCCCTTGGTAACCCCCAAATATGGCTTAAATTTATCCACTCTTCTCCATTGCAAGTGCCACCACCCTAGTGCAAGCCACAATTCTTATCTGGATCCTGCTGCCATCTCCCCGCTCCCACCCTCAACACCCAACAATTCACTCTCCACAGAGAAGCCAAAATAATCCTTCAAAAGCAAATCTGGTCATCTCTCTCTCCCGCTTCACAGCCTCTGCCAGCTGCCCCTATTATAATGAAACCCAAACCCCTTCAACAGTCATACAGGAGCTGCCCTTGCCAACCTCGTGGCCTGCATCATGAACCACTTTACTCCTCACATACTAAGTCATAGCCCCACTGGCCCCTTTCTGTTCCTTGAACATGCCAAGACTGTTCCCACCCCAGGGCCTTTGCACTTACTAATCTGGTTGCCTCAATTGCTCTGCACGCCAATTTTCACTGGCTGGCTCCCTCTTGTTTTTCGGATCTCAGCTTATAAATCACCTCATCACCCCAACACTACTCCAAGTACCTCAGTCACAGTGCCTTTTATTTGTAGTACTTAACACTACTTGAAATTATACTGTTCATCTAATTCTTTATTGTCTCTACCTCCCCATTAGAATATGAATTCTCAGGAGCAAGAACTCTGCATCTATCATCAGGACTGGTAATGAACAGGCACTCAATAAATGTTCGTTGAATAAGTGAGTCCAGGTCCCAGATCTCCATCAGACACAGTACCTGGTGGTCATCTTCTTCCTCCTCACTCTCATCTGAATCTAGAGATTTCTTCTCCTTTTTGGGGTCACCTGCAGCCCCATCTCCACCTTCTTCTTGTTCCTCTTCTTCCTGTTTCAGAAATGGACAACCTGCAGAATCAAAAATGCAAAACAAACCCCCAAGACTGTGACCCCGCTACCACCCTTAGACTGTGGACCTTGAGTAATTAAGCCTCCAGAAGGCTCAGTAATGACAGGTATGACAAGGGTCCTGCTCTGTGACCCTGGCCCCCAGGGTGGGGGACCTGGGTCAGAGACAAGCAGCCTATCCACTCAGCTTCACAGCCTTGAGGCCATTTCCACAGTCCCGCAAGCTCTTCTCACAGCCACAAAAGACCTTGCTGCCCTCCCTGATCCAGCCACCTCAGGCAGCCTGGGTCAGGACTCAGTCGTGTGGCTGAAAACTACAGTCCTGTTCAGCTCCCTCACCTGTCACATGCAGCTGCCAAATCGTATTGGTTTTCCTGGGCAAGGCCTCCCCCTGCTTTCCACTCCCATCATCTGTGACAGGCCAGCCGCCCTGACCTACCCATGTACTCGCCCTGCAACACCAGCTTCCCAAAACAACACCTTGGCAGGCTGCTTCCCTTCACCTTTTTTGCATTCCCACTGAAAATTCCCTTACAAAAACCTATGTCCTTCTCCTCTTGGCACCTGCCCACACATTCTCCAAGTTCCTGCTCAGCTGCCAGCTCTTCCATCAGGCCTTTCTAGACCCCCCAGCTAGAAGTGGCCTCTCCCTTCTTGGAGATCCTGGGGCACTTCTCAGCTGTGCACTTGTCTGGCCCTGACTGAGCTCTCTTTGGCCCTTCATCCAGGCATGGATCTAACGGTGTGGTGGAGAGGCAAACACCAATAATGATGGAAATGTATTCTGTTTCCTAACAGTGGGCTGGACAAAGTACCACAGAACAGAGGACAGGGAACTACTAAGTCAGCTTGGACTGGAGGGAGAAAGGTGGTTAGCATCAATTTGTAAGAGTCACGGAGGAGGTGACGTTGAACAGTCTTGAGGAACAAACAGTACTTTGCCTGTTGGGAGTGTGGGAAGGCATGGCAACGCGTGCTGAGTTTGCCAAGCAGTCCTGCGTGGCTGCAGCAGACAAACAAGGGGTGCTGGGAGCTCGGCTGTGGGTGGACAGAGCCTTGTGAAGGGAGAGCCCCTGGAAGACAGGTACACAGGATCAAGAACAGAAACCCACTAAGGCAACTGCTGCAACACGAATAATGTTCTTTCTAATTGATCCAGTCAATTAAATCAATTGACTAACTGATGGCTCTCCGACAGAGCCTTGTGAAGGGAGAGCCCCTGGAAGACAGGTACACAGGATCAAGAACAGAAACCTACTAAGGCAACTGCTGCAACACGAATAATGTTCTTTCTAATTGATCCAGTCAATTAAATCAATTGACTAACTGATGGCTCTCTTTTGGACTCATGGCTCACATCTGGGATTCACATCTGCTGCCTGCTGCCCTACCCACTCCCACATGCTGACTTGTCCCTGAATGGGTAGTCCTTGCCTGGCCTCTCTGCCAAGGAGACAGGGAACCACTCTGGGCCACTGGAGTGGCCTGGACAGGCATGTACTCACCCTGGCCTTCTGCTTCTCAGCCTGGAGCTGTGCGTCGATCTCCTCAGGGCTCGTATACTGCCTTGCCCGGCCTTTGTGGCCTCCCTTTCTCCCTGCACAAGGATTGGCAGTTTAGGAAGGTGAGAGGCAAGCAGCTGCCTTGACTGCCCTGACTCTAGAGGGTGGTGTCCTGCTTGGGGTGCTCTCATCAGAGGTTGCAGCCCATACTAGGCACCACCCAAACCTGCACCTCCTCTACTTTCATGTGTTCAGAGGGATACAAGAAGCAACTTGTGACCATCTGTGCGCCAAACTCTGTACTGGATGCAGGTTCTCATGAAGAAGACTGAGGAGAAGTAATGAGGGACTGTGCACCACACGGAGTGACTGGCTAAACCCTTTGGTCCCTTAGAATCCAAAATAGTGTGTGGGATCCGAACCCTCGGGCGGGAGCGCCGCCGCGCTTCCCAAGCGGCGCACTTATCCAGTGCGCCACCAGGCCGGCCCAGAATCCAAAATAGTGGACTCAGATGCAATTACGAAAATGTGCAATACTTATGTCCCCGCTATCACTACAGGGCTTTTTACTTGCAGTGTTCTGTCACAGCCATGGGCTCATTTGATCCTCGGAACAAACCTATGGTGCGGGAGTCATTGCTGGTCCCATTTTATAGACAAGGAAACTTAAGATCAAAGCGGAGTGGTGAAGAGCACAAATTGTGGAGTCCAACCCCTAGGTTTAAATCTCAACTCTACCACTTACTAGCTTTGTGACTCTGGGCAGGTATTTAACCTCTCAGAGTCTCAGTTTCCTCTTCCGTGTCCATAACTCATAGGGTTGTCATGAAGATAGATTAGTTAATATATATAAGGCTATTGGAACAGTGCCTGGCACTGGATAAGCACTACAAAAATGTCTGCTAAGATTGTTACTTTTCTCTCTAATATAATATTTGGTAGGAAAACAACAATGACAAACACCACTGGCCACATAAGCGATTTACTTCAAATGCCAGAAATAAAATACTTCGTGCTCATCTTAGTGGTATGGTAGAAGGAATATTTTTTATTTATTTTTTATTTTTTTAAAAGATGACTGGTAAGGGGATCTTAACCCTTGACTTGGTGTTGTCAGCACCATGCTCACCCAGTGAGCGAACCAGCCATCCCTATATGGGATCCGAACCCGTGGCCTTGGTGTTATCAGCACCGCACTATCCCGAGTGAGCCACAGGCCGGCCCCAGAAGGAATATTTTTTAAAAACCGAAAACCTATAGGCAAAATCTCGGTGCTCACAGTAAGAAATATGACTGGCAAACAAACTTACAATTGAAGATAAACTTGACTACAGCCCAAGAGTTAAAGATATGACTAGTCATTAAAGTTTGTCTAGGAATATCAGTTTTATAGTACAACTCTCTTGAGCCAGGACAATAGACTGACCCCTGCTAAAGCCATCAGCCAGTTTTATAGCAGAATGACATCCCCTCTGCTGGTCCTGGAGGATGCGGGAGTGGCTGCAGTCTTGATTCCCCACAAGGACCTCTCCTGGAAGCTGAGGCCCACTTGATTTCCAGAGAGTCCCTCACCGTAAGCAGAGAATGTGTAATTAGACAGCCAGAGCTACTCTGGACTCCACAGAGAGCAGCAGAGATACTGACCTCCCCTGACTTCCTAGACAGCAGCTGCAGAACCATAATTGGGCTGCTATGGAACACACCACCCATTTTTAATGACTACCTGGGCTCCCAGGGGTGTCTAAGTCTATGCTAATGAAAGTCCTATTGTGAGAGATCAAGCTTGCCATTAAAAAAACCCAACACCCTTTCTTAACCTCTTAATATTCCAGGCAACAGTAACAACTCAAAAAAAAAATGGTTACTACAGGTTCTCATCCCATATGAGGGATATGAGGCATATATCCCTCTCATACCCTATATGGCTATAGGATACTGACCTTACCCTGGTCTACAGTAACTTTTATCATAGGCTCGTCAAGACTTTAAAAATGCTTTACAGTTAGAATAATAAAAACAATAGCTGGTCCTGTGCTCTGCTTCTAACATGTGCATGTTTTCATGTGCTTTTCAAATTAACCTAAGCAAGGAAATGTAAACCATGTCTGCCTGCAAGCTTTTGCCACAAGTCAAAAGACCAAGTCGTTTAGCTAAGAATTCATATTTAAGATTTTCTACTTGTAACCTCCAACCTTGGCCTAAGTAAGACTGTGGGAACAAGATGGTTCATTCAGCAATCCCTTTACAGATAAAGAGACTGGGGGAACATAGAAGAGACATGGCTCTACAGGCTACAGTATAAATCAGTGGAGAGCTAGGTTTAAACATTCAGCTCTGTAAAACCCAATATCTTGGAAGTAGAGTCAAGAAGTGATTTAGATATGAAAAACCTCCAGGCAGATGTTCCTGTGGATTGAGTGCATTAATCAACATAACACATGAGCTACCAATATTAACTGAACATCTGTTCTGTGCTAGGAGCTGGCCAGGCACTTTGTGTGCGCTATCATTTTATAACCCCTATCCCCTACTCGCCAAGCTAAAGATTATTAGCTCGATGTTCCAGATGAGGAAAACAGGCTGGAAGAGGTTAAATAACTTATTCAAACTGGGGACTATTGATTGTAAAGGGAAAGAGGATGGAGGACGGGCTCCAATGTACCGGGAAGCCACTTACAAGTGGTAATAGTTAATGCTTACCGGGCAATGTACTGCACCCTCTACGAAGATAACCCACTTTAAACCTCACATCAGTACTATGATGTAGGTACAATCATTACCCCCATTCGCAAATGAGAAAACTGAGACACAAAGAGTTTAAGCGATTGGCTGAAATGCACCCATTGAGCCGCTACCGAACAGGGGAGTTAAAGCCAGGTCTGCCAGGCTCAAGAGCATCATGTTGTCTTATTAGGCAGGGCTGGCAGAGCCGGTGCCCGAGAGGCCCACGTTTTATGCGCGAGGCAGGCGGGCCCGGCATAAGAGCGGGACGCGGTGACTCAGTCCCCAGCCCGTCTAAAAGTAGGAGAAAACTCCAGACCCCCCAGACCTGGAGAAGCGTGTCCCGGATCCGGCTTTCCCCGCCGGCGAGGACCCCGAGTCTCCGAATCTCCTCAGACCCCCGAGGGAGTGGGCCTAGGCCACCATGGTTCTCAGTTTCCCCATGGGAACAATTGGGCGTCGAAGCCCAGGCCTGGCTCTCAGCTGGCGTGGACGTCCTCCCTCTGCGCCACTCTCCGAGATGCCGGCGGGCTGAGGGGACAGCAGGAGCCGGACACGGGCCGCCCCAAGAGGCCCGCAGGCCACACGCGTCCGCTCCTCACCTCCTTTAGGCATCGCGGCTCCGGCGGCTGCGGCGGCGGCGCCTCGAACTGACACCGGAACCGGAAATATCTTGGGCTCGACTTCTTCCGCCCGGTCCAGTCCCCTCCGCGCGCCGCGGCCGCCGCAGTTGCCGAGAGAACCGGGACCTCAGGGAGGGCCGCACACGAAGCCAGACTGTCCCGCGCGCCGCCTGAGTCCGGGTTCGCCCGAGTGCTGCCGGGCAACAGCGTCCCTAGTCTCCTTGCCCGAGGAGACGCGTGGCCCCGTCGGACACCTCCTGGGAAGTGAGGGCAAAGGGCAAGAGCGGCTCTGGAATTCTATACAGGCAGCGCTGCAGACACCCAAAATGACGCAATCTCCGCGCGAGGCTGGGCGGGGCTCCCCGAGGACCTCATCCTGAAGAGATTACCTGGGGAGCGGAAGCCGTCAATAGAAAAGCGGCGGCCTGAGGCGCAGGGGTTTCCGGTGGGTGTTTTTCCTCTGTTCTCCAGTACCTTGGTAACGGACGGGGTCAGGGACCGCAGGTTTGCACTGGCTGGGAAGTCGATCTGAGCGGCCGGAGCAGGGGAGTGGAGTGAGTTCCTGAGAGGAGGCGGTGCCTAGTTCGTTCTGCCGAGGAGATGGCAGATTTGGGGGTTTTCTTGCTTGTAGGCTTCTTTTCACGCCGTTTGCTCTGTCGTTTTTCTGAGCCTGGTTCAGATGCTGTCCTCTTTGTGAACCTTCCCTACAATCCCGGCTGTCACGTCTTCCTTCTCTCCCCCTCGCCTCCTTCCCTGAACGTCCCTACTTCTCTTACACCGCCCGACACCTTTTTTTTCTTAATCTGGTTACCTCCTACCTTTACTCCTCCCGGGAGACCTGCTCTGACTCCCAAGCTAGGCAAGGACCCTTGAATTCTCCGGATTATAGGAAAGTGATCATTAGGGCAGGAAACAGAATCCTCCTATCGCTAGCTTCAGCGCAGGGGAGTCCAGCGCAAAGATCACTGATTAGGGAGTCAGGAGCCGCGTCAGTCAGACTGTGCCAATTCCCAGCTGTGCGACCCCGACTCTGCCTCTTAAGAGTTTGGTTCCTCATCTGTAGAGTTGCTGTGGAGAGTTCATAAGAAGAGGCTCTGTGTGTGGCTTTGTAAGTTGTCAGGCAGCTTACCGAAGTGGGGAGTGAATTTGGGACAGGTGAGTCTGCTGCACTTACGGGAGAGATAATTAGCCTGAGATCTCTTTGCCAGCTAGGAAGTGCTATGTGATTTGAACAACGTTTTGCTATTTATATTTGGACTTTACTATTGTATGGGCTTTACCTGATTTGTCTATGAAACATGTTCGTTAGGTCTAAATGGGGCCTTGACAATCGGTTAATCCACTGCCCTCATTTTACAGATGAAACTGAAGACCAAATTAACTTCTTGGAACTCACAGAATAATTGGTAGAGCCGGACAAGAATCCAACCCCTTAACTGCAGAGACCAGAGATCTTTCTATTACAGTCTTGGAAAAGGATCCTCAGGTACTATGGTTTTACAGCTCTTTTCCCTTTTAAAAACTCATCCTATGGTAGTCCTCTTCACACTACCATAATTGTCTTTTCACTTGTCTGTTTCCTTGCTAAAATGTTACCTTCTAAGGGGGCAGAAGCTATGTCTTAATTCCTTGTTCTGTGTTCCTAATATCCAGTATAGGGCCAGGCTGGTAGTTGATCGTTAATGGTAACAGCAAATGTCTATTAAGCACACATTATACACCAGGCACATTACATAAAATTATAATTAAGTCGTTAAAATAACCCCCATAAGGTAGGTTCTATTATCGCCATTTTGCAGATGAGGAAACAGATTTAGGGAGATTAAGAAGCTTTCTAAATATCACAATGGGTAAGTAGCAGAATCAAGATTTGAACCCAGGTAAGCTGGATGCTGAGCCCTTTCCTATAGCTACTGCCCTATGCTGCCTTGAGAAAGTGAACATGTACCAAAATAGTGGCTGGTGAAGGTCTTTGGGGATCTGAGACTCAGAAACCACTTCATTTAAATTTTTTCCCCAGATCTTTGCAAATTAACTTGTGGAAAAAATGCCTAAAGTCAAAAGAAGCCGGAAAGCTCCCCCAGATGGCTGGGAGTTGATCGAGCCAACACTGGATGAATTAGATCAAAAGATGAGAGAAGGTGAGTGGGAAGTGCTGGTCTAGGTGGGCTGGGTCCAAGCATCACAGGCTTAGATGCCTCTATGGGCTAGGCATAAATGTGAATATGAGAAGAGGCTGGTCTCTTAAAACTGACATGTTTTGTTTGTATGTTAACTCATAGGAATATTGGAAGTGCCAGAAAATAAGATAACATTAATGAAATGGTCCTCAAAAAAGTTTTTTTGGCTAACTTGAGTATAAAAGCTTTAGGGAATGTAGATCAAATAGTTAAATAGTCTACCTATAGTTATTTACTATTTTGGTTAGATGTATATTTAAAATCATACAAAATATATTTACTTGAAAATACTTTTTTTCACTTTCACATTGTATGAAACATTTCAAACTTCTCTTGTGAGTCTTTGATACTGTTTTCATCATCACTTAGTCTTTGCATCATCTAAGTTTTCCAGAATGTACTGTCACTTATCTCTAAATGGTGTGTGATTCTGTACTTTGTGAACCTGTGTAGAATGCTGTCTTTGGAAATTTTATCTGAAGCCACAAGTATCTGTTGGCCTTATATGATCACAGTATAAACATTTATTGAACTGTATTATTATTATTATTATTTTTAATAAAGATGACCGGTTAGGGGATCTTAACCCTTGACTTGGTGTTGTGAGCACCACACTCTCTCAAGTGAGCTAACCGGCCATCCCTATATAGGATCCGAACCCGCGGCCTCGGCGCTCCCAGTGCCGCACTCTCCTGAGTGAGCCATGGAGCTGGCCCTTGAACTGCTTTTTAAAGCAACCTTTTAAGTGCTTGTTTGTAACTAATGAAACCTTTGTTATTATGAGGTCATACCTCCAGCAGTAATTACTAAATCAGTGTGAAATTACTTTATTTCCTTTTTCAAAACCAAGTTGCCGGGTAACTTCTATTAAATACCCAGAACTTGTAGTTATCAAGGTTATTTTGGGCTGAAAGATTTTTTCCTCAAACAGCTCTTTATCATAGTAAAGGAAATGGGAAAGTGCTGGAATAGAAGAGATTTTGTGAGTCCTTGAAAGCATATCTACTTCCTCTTTTAAGGGGTGATTTTTGAGAAGAGGGGAATCTTACCCTGTATTTAGAGGAATGTGATATTCTTTACCTCCAAAAAGAAGTATTCTTTCTCCTGTTTTTATTTAACCATATAGCCTTTCAGCATTTCTTTCCTTTCCCATTTTTGATAAACACACAGGTTTAAGACCTAATTCATGATGCTCCTACTTCGACTATAAAGAAGATAGCACCCCTCACAGATGATGGTAGAGTGGACACTTGGCTTCAGTGTTGAGAACAGTAGGGAGCTCTGGGGATATAGCAGACTGGAAATGGTGAGAAGCTGGAGCCCGGAGCCCACTGTATTTCACATGTGGAAATGCAGGCTCAGCACTGCCAGATTGCTGAATTGGAAGAAAGAGGGCCTTCAAGGATGGCTCCATGACTGATGGCCTGAGAAGGGAAGCAGCTTTGGGGTGGGTGAGTTAGGATTTCAGTTCTGGACATGTTAAGTCTGAGATGTTTTTAGATACCCAGACAGCAAGGCTACTCTGTCTTGCCCACTGCCGTGTCTTGGGCACCTTAAGCAGGGCATCCTCCATAGCAGGCACACAGTGTGCACTGGCTGAGTTCTCAACACCTGCCTTTCTGCTGGGATCACAGAATTCTGTTTGTTGAGCTGAATTACAAATCCTAGGTAATAAAAAGCCTTAAAAATTAGAGAAAGGAGGGATAGTTTTCTTGACCACTCCTCACCTTTCTCCCGTGCCCTAAAATGTAAGAGGAGGTTATAGACAAAGATCAACCTGTAACTTGCTAAAAGAGGGAGACTTGTGGCACTTGAGCTCCACCTGATCCTATGCATACTTCTGAAGGAGCAGCTGTCTCCTGCAGGCCACTGCACTGAGAGCCTTCAGACTGGGCCAGTTTGTTTTGGCTCTTCCTCAGCACTAAGGGACTGAGGGCTGGGAGATGAAATTAGAGGTACCTTAAACATGATTAGGATGCTCATCTGTGAGCCTAGAATTATCTTGAGAAATTATCATACTGTAGAAATAGGTCTGGAAGGATAGAGACCAGGGCGTTAACAGAGATTATTGTTGAATGATTTTTTAAAACCTATGTTTCCTAATTTATCTAATTAAAAAGGCATTTTTAATATAAAACAATTATGTTCAAATCATTTATCTTGTTTTTTCTTTTTTTAAAGTAATAGCTTCGTTATGATATAAATCACATTTTGTAAAATTAACCCTTTAAGTGTCCAAGTAAGGGGTTTTTAGTGGATTCAGAGTTGTGCAATAGTCACCACAGTCAGTTTTACATTTCATGGTTCATCCATGTTGTAGCATGTATCAGCACTTCAGTTCCTTTTCATAAGTAAATAACATTCCACTGCATGGAGAGACCACATCTTATTTATCTATTCAGTTGACGGACATTTCGGTTGCTTCTACTTCTTGGCTTCTAGGAACATTCATGTACAAGTTTGCATGTGCACGTGTGTTTTCAGTTCTCTCTGGTATGTACCTAGGAGTGTAATTGCTACTGAGTCATATGGTTAAATGTTTAACTTCTTCAAGAACTGCCAAACTGTTTTGTGCAGCAGCGGCATCATTTCACATTCCCACCAGCAGTGTGTGAGGGTTCCAATTTCTCCACGTCCTCACCAGCACTTGTTATTGTCCATCGTTTTGGTTATAGCCATCCCAGTGGGTATAATGTGATATTTATTCATTATCGCTAGTTATTGAAAAAACAAAACACACGCTTTTTTCTCCCCAGCTGAAACAGAACCTCATGAGGGAAAGAGGAAGGTGGAATCGCTGTGGCCCGCCATCCCAGTGGGTATAATGTGATATTTATTCATTATCGCTAGTTATTGAAAAAACAAAACCCACGCTTTTTTCTCCCCAGCTGAAACAGAACCTCATGAGGGAAAGAGGAAGGTGGAATCGCTGTGGCCCATCTTCAGGATCCACCACCAGAAAACCCGCTATATCTTTGACCTCTTTTACAAGCGGAAAGCCATAAGCAGAGGTAACTGGCCAAATTCTCTCTTGGCATTTCAATCTTGTGTAGTTTTTAGAGTCGTTTAAGTAATAGCCCTTATCTTTACAACCTCAGCAAGTATCATGATTCTTTTCACTACTAAAAATAGGGAGAGGCTAATGTTGGCTAAAATTTTTTTTTTTTTTTAAATAAAAGATGACCGGTAAGGGGTAACCCTTGGCTTGGTGTTGTCAGCACCACGCTCTCCCGCTAAAAATAGGGAGAGGCTAATGTTGGCTAAAATTTTTTTTTTTTTTTAAATAAAAGATGACTGGTAAGGGGTAACCCTTGGCTTGGTGTTGTCAGCACCACGCTCTCCCGAGTGAGCCAACCAGCCATCCCTACATAGGGATCCGAACCCATGGCCTTGGTGCCATCAGCACCACACTCTCCCAAGTGAGCCACGGGCCGGTCCTAAATATTCTTTTTAATCAAGGGTGGTGATGCGACAAGGGTGAGGGAAGGTTTGTAACACCACATTCTGATGCCCTTTCTCTCTTTCTGAAGAACTATATGAATATTGTATTAAAGAAGGCTATGCAGACAAAAACCTGATCGCAAAATGGAAAAAGCAGGGTTATGAGAATTTGTGCTGCCTGCGCTGCATTCAGACACGGGACACCAATTTTGGGACAAATTGCATTTGCCGGGTTCCCAAAAGCAAGCTGGAAGTGGTAATGTTTGATGATCAAGTTTGATGTTATTTTTAGTTCAAAATTCTGCCCTAGTCAAAATTCTGCACAAGGGATTTTCTATGATTTGGTTGGGCTAGAATGTAGTTTTGTCACCAGGCATCCTACTGACCATCCCTCCCAGGACCAAGTCCCTCTGCTTAAGAATCCACGCTAGGCAGTTTGGCAGTTATCGTGTTTGTTAGGTCTGGAGGCTAATCTCACCTCCACCTGTGGCAAGTTATTGACCTCTTTTCCTCGCTTAAGAAATGGTGGTGACAATACCCGCCACAGGTGGTGGGAGGGCTAGATCAGGGAAGGGTGGCCATTCAGCTGGAGTTCCTGTCCTTTTCCCTTTGGTCCTTACAATGACACTTTAACATTACCATCACTGCATTTCTTCTGTCAGAACTTTCTGTTCCAAACTAGGTTGGGCACCTCGGGAGTGGTGCTAAGCTGGCAGTAGCTGAACTTGGGGCCCTAGCCCCTCTGAAAAGGAGCTGTAGAAGGAGACAGAGAAGAGTTACGTGGTGCCCATTAGTGGCCTTTCAGTGCAGCCCCTTGGCAGACAGTTGTTGGCCCAGCCAGCAGGTCAGGCCAGATCGCCAGTCTCCTGGCCTGACCTTGTTTCCCCTAGCTTCACACAGGTGCCTCATCACATGAGTCCCTTCATGCTACAGCGAGAGTTACAATGTATAGAGCTTTGGGTTGGTGTTAAGGGCTGTAACTCAGCAGGCAGCTTGGTCTCCCTGCACCAGGTGGAAGCTCAAGGACAGGCATACTGAGCAGTGGAGAGTGAGTGAGGGTTGCCTCCCTGAGGGAAGGCTCTGGGTGTTTGTTTTCTGATGGAAGCAGAGAGGGTTTGGCAAAGCAGCACCAGCCCCTCTTCCTCTGAGAGCTATAGGATTCTATAGGAGTGTCTGGGTCAGGGTTAGGGGGCTGCCTCAGCCCTGTGACCAGAACAGAGCCTGCTTTTTAGCTGGGTCTCACCAGAGGATCTTGTTCGCTTAGACTAAAGTCTTGTTCCTCTAAAAAAAAGAATTTTAAAAAGTAAAATAAACACAAATCACTGCTCTGAGGCCTTCTGTCTGCTGGGTGGGCCCCTGGCCAGACATCAGGCCATACCGAACGTGGAGGACAAGCCTGTTCTACTGGTTGTAGAAACTCGAGTGTACATGCTTCTGCTCCCATGCCCCCACCAGAAAGCTTTCCAGCCAACAGGAGGCCCCAAGCAGTAGCACATCCACCTCAGCTCCTTGCAGGGGATGTCATGCCCACTTAGGGGATTAATAAGACTCACTCACACAATTAATTTTCCTTTTTTGGCATGTATGTATGTTGAATTTGTATAAATTAAATGCATATACAGATGTAATCTGTGTCAACCGTAGCTATTGCCATCTTCATGGATGTCATGCCCACTTAGGGGATTAATAAGACTCACTCACACAATTAATTTTCCTTTTTTGACATGTATGTATGTTGAATTTGTATAAATTAAATGCATATACAGATGTAATCTGTGTCAACCGTAGCTATTGCCATCTTCACGAGGAAACCAAATTTTCCCTGTCCAGAACCATGAAAGAGATGTGTCCTGTAGGGAATGTCCTGCTCTCCCCCTTCTCAGTGGGAGGATTACTGTGTTTGTGAGTGTGCAGGGGTGTGTGTGTGTGGTGGGTGGCTGGGTGCAGTGCCTCAGCTGTCCTCTGTTGTCCTCTGTTGCAGGGCCGCATCATCGAGTGCACACACTGTGGCTGCCGTGGCTGCTCTGGCTGAGGTCCTTGGGCACTGACCCCTCGACCCTGGACTTCAGACTTCACAGGTTTCTGCCTATTGTGCCACCCCCTTTCCTGGGAGCAGCTCTTCTTGCAGAGCAGTGCCCTGGGCCCGAGTTAGAGCATGGTCTCTACAGGTGAAGGCTTCAGTGTTCATCAGGTGTGATTTGTAAAAATAAAACCTTTAAACCTCTAAACGGGGCTCTGCATCTGTTCTTTCAGAGCAACAATGTATGGAACCCAGTGGGAGAGCACCAGGCCCTGGAGACTAGATGCCCCTGAGACTCAGTCCTGGCTTCAGCTCATAGGTGCTATGTGACTGTAAGCAAGGACCCTTTCCTCCTCAGTGATGGGATGACAACTCCTCAGGCGAGGATGACCTGAGATGACATGTGGAGGTGGTGCCAGCTGGTCTTGGACCTGCTGTGAACTTGGGGACCTGGGCCCAGTGGTTGTCTTCATGCCAACACCTGCAAAATGCTACAGTTCTCACTCTGGGCCAGGCCTTCATGCACAAGGCGACAGTAGCATGTTCACTTGTCTTTAATATGGAGGGCACTCCTGGGGCTCCCACAAAGCACTGTAACAAACAACCACGTACTTTATTCCAGCTATGCTCCCTGTCACCTGCCCCCAAGGCCTCTGTCCACATCAGCTTCCTTGAGAATGTCCTGGTCCCCCTTGGGCTTGGTCTGGAACTTCTGCCAGGGGTGGGGGGTTTCCTCTGCTGGCATCACTTTCAGCCACTGCTTATAATAAGCTCGGAAACCATCGATCTTCTCCAAGTAGGTGTTTTTCACTTTGTACTGTAATTGGAAAAGCACAGGGTTCAGGTGTTCAGAGGAGCCCTCTGATGATCAGAATCATTGCATGTTACCTACAGCTAATCCCAAACCATGGCAGTTGGCTCAGGCCTCAGGGAACCTTATCCCTGCTATTCTCCCAGGTGGCTACAGGAGACAGGGCAGAAAAGGTGTTAATGTTCAATATGAGTAGCTTATTGTAGAGAAACAGATTCCAGGTAAAGTTGCTGTGCCATGGGGCAAGCCCAGATTCCCACATGCCTTATAGTCACCTTTCTTCCTAAATATGCACTGCTGTGCTCCTCTACCCATGGATGTCACCCCAGCCCCCCAAGCTAGAATTGCTGGGTCCCATCAACTCTGCCTCCAGTCTGCTGCGTGCCTCCCCATAGGCACAGCCACTGCCTCCCTTCTGAACCATCATCCTGGCACTCCTGCAATGGTCTCCAGGGACAGGGGGAAAGAAAAGGAGAAACAAGGAACACCAGGCAGATACCAAAAGAAAGCTATAAGGGGAATATTTAGAAAAAACAGGGGGCCGGCCCAGTGGCGCACTGGAGAATGCGCCGCTTGGGAGCGCGGCGGCGCTCCCCCGCTGAGGGTTCGGATCCCATGTGGAGACCAGTTCCCGCTCACTGGCTGAGCGCGGTGCAGGCGCAACACTGAGGGTTGCGATGCCGTTGCCAGTCCCCGGTACGGGCGCGACACTGAGGGTTGCAATCCCGTTACCGGTCAGTAAAAAAGACAAAAAGGAAAAAAAAAAAAGAAAAAACAGGCAAAAGTATTATCAGAGGTAAAGACTGTTGTCACGTGATGATAAAAGGTTTGACTGAAAAGATTAAACAATTCTAAGCTTGAATGTACCTAATATAGCCTGAAAGAATATAAAGCAAAACTTTTCAGCATACCTAATAGAAATTTAAGCAAGTCCACCATCACAAGGGAGTATGAGTATATAGTTTCAATACAATAAGCTTTAGGCCTTTGGTAGGCTTGTGACTGTTGAACCTAAGAAGACCCCTAGTAGGCCTTACCCCATAGAGTGAAGAGACAGTCCACTAACTAAAAGATACTTGCTTCATGTGACCAAAGACTAGTATCCAAAAGAACTCTGAGGAATCAATGAGGAAAGACTAACAACCAACAGTTCATGCTCTCCACTGCTGTCCCACTCGTTCCTACTAAGCCTTTGGAATGGCATTCAAGTATTGTTCCTGCATAGCCATGCCCGCCCCATGCCCCATGGCTTGTGTCCTTGCAGATTTACTTGTCTCCCTCCCTATCTGGGTCGTGTTCCTCCAGGTCACAGTTGCTCTGGCTGCTGTGGAGATGCTCAGCACAGGGTCTGACTCAATAGACCCAAAACCAAACACCCAGAGCCTGATATCCTCAGAGCAGCAGGAAGAGAATGATCAGCCAGCACAAAACAAATTCCATCACCCTGCCCTACTGCTGCCCATTCACTGAACAAACAGTATGTACTGATACCAAGCAATGTGCAGGCACTGGGGACGCAGGGGAGCAAGGCAGACAGTCTCCACCTCTAGGAGCCTATGGTTCAGTGAAGGCGAGAACTGCGCACGTGAGCGTGTAATTATAAAGTAAAACATGGTATAAAGGAATAGGGCAGTATGTAGTGGGGAGGAGAGACTCAGATGTGTGGGGGTGGCAGCCAGCAAGGCATCTCTGAGAAGCCATTTAAGCGGAGATCTGCAGGAGGAGGAGGAATTAGTCATGAAAAGCAAGGGGAGCCTATTCTAGGCAGAAGGAATACAAACGCCCTGAGGCAGGAAAGGCTGGTGGTGTCTAGCAAATGTCAGAAGGCCAGTGGGACTGACAGTCAACCAGGGGAAGACTGGCCTGAGATAGGAAATGAGCCATGCAGACAGGGATTCGCAGGCTGTGGTATGGGCACTTTATGATTTCCTCTAAGGGAAAGTTTTAAGCAAGGGAACACCAGCCCGAAAGGCCAGAACCAGGGGTGGGTGGGTGGTGGGGTGGTGATGGTTAAGAGGACGGTGAGCATGTTCAAGCCTGGTACACATACCCGGTCAAAGGTGGGTGGGTACTCAGCCGCAAATTCCAGTTGGCGGATGACCACTTCATTCACCGGGACTCTGTTCTGCTTCATGTCCTTCAGGATGTCGATGAGATAGGTGTAGTTGAGCTTCTTGAGGGCTGCGTTGATGAGGCTGCTGTAGATGTGGGTGTTGGGCGTCATATGGGATTTCTGGAACATCAAGGACGTCACACAATCAGCAAGATGATGGCTGCTGTTGGGACTAAACAGCCTGCTGCAGCATGTCCAGCTTGGGGAGTTGCCCAGCCAGTCAGGTCTGCTCTGAAGACCAGCAACCAGGGACAAGAGGGCAGTACAGCCTGTGGCAACAACAGGCTGTACTCTCCTCCAAAAGGAAAGTAAGCAAGTGTGCCCCATTCCGTGGATCCGTCCTACCCGCACCCTGCCCTCAGCCCTGAAGGAAACCTGTGCAGCTCTCAGAGACCAGCTGACTCAAGAAGAAAACGATGCAGGAGATACCATCTCCTCGCTCAATGGGTTTACTGGTGACAACACTGTCACCAGAAGGTGATGGTCAGTCTAGAAAAACAGCCAATATTGGCTGGGTGAGTCCAGTAGCACCAGGAAAAACAGCAAGGAAACAGTGAATGTGGGGGACATGAAAAACCTGATCCCCAGGAAGTGCCCTCTGCTGCGGTCAGATAAAATCCACTTAGCAAAGTCCCAGTGCAGGCCAGGTGGGATGCATATAGAACTCCTCAGGGGCTTGGTTAACTGCCCCCCCCCCCCAGGAATTATGATATACCCCTGCTCCGGTCATACCCTCCATCCCTCTATCCCTTTGGAGTGTTGGGGCCAAGGCCCACCCCACCCCTCAATCTCATCCCACTGCCACCTTCAAGATAGGAACACCCCTTGCTCTCCATCCATTCTTGCAGTAGCTCGCCAGGGTCTACTTTATCCCAGATGGGACCAGTGACCCCCTCTCCCTGCCTCCATGCAGTTTATCCTATCCAGGTGCAGAGGTCTGGGCAGTGGACGGGACCCCACATCCACCCCAACTGTCTGAGCACCCCCAAGTACTCCTCAGCACCACAGGCGTCCTGCCCAGGCCTGGTCCCCTCACCTTCATGTCTGCAAGTAGCTGCAGACCATCCTTTGGCCTGTGGCACCCGATGGCCAGGTTACAGAATGTGTGTAGGTTAGGGACGATTCCTCTCTTTGCCAGGACTGGCAACAGCGCCTGTGAGGACAGACATGGTGTCACTGTAACCTGTAAGCCACTGGCCCCGGTGAGAGCCTTCTCTGGTGAAGTTCTGGGCTGGAAACTGGAGGCCCTAGCCCCAGGTGCACAGCTCTGCTGGAGGCCTCACAGCTCCCTCTGTTGACCGCATCACGCCAGTGGCCTCAGCTTGGCACTCAAGGCCCTAAGTCCTGTCTAGCCTACCTCTTAGGAATTCAACCACTCTGCATGTGCACCCTGACGTCCAACCTGCCTGTCTCCAATATGCCGTCCCTTCTCCATGAATACCTTCCTGTTCCCGTCCTCCACTCACTGTCACATGCTCCTCTGCAGGCCATCCCCATACTCGACCATTCAAGACCAGTGGCCTCAGGAACTTGTGGTCCACAATGTGGGAAGTGCTGGCCTCGGGAGTGAGGAAGGCCAGGGGTGAGGTAGAGGGTCCCCTGCTCAGCCTGGCTGGGTCAGGGAGGGTCCTGGGGATGGGCTCTATCATGTTTAGCTTGTCCACAGGAAGGTGTGCTCTGCACTGAAGGCTTGAAGGCAGAGGCAATCTGTCACCTTTGACCCCCACAACTGCCCAGGGCAGTACTTCTGAAAGGTGTGCTCTGCACTGAAGGCTTGAAGGCAGAGGCAATCTGTCACCTTTGACCCCCACAAGTGCCCAGGGCAGTACTTCTGGCAAAAAAGGCATCTCATAAAAAAACTTGTCATATGAATAAACAAAATCCCATGAGGGACCCAACATCCCCATCTGTGAAATGGAGAAAGCCACGTACCAGCAGTGTCTCCTGGTCTGATCAGTAAAGAAAAAAATGCAGTGAAGCTCTTAGAAGAGCGTCCACAGAGTAAGTGTGCTGTCGAGGGATGGGGTGTAAAAGGTGAGGACACTGGAGCATCACTGGGAGCCATTAGAGGCTGCCTGAGGGCAACCTCTTGGCCCAGCTGAGTGACACCTCAGCCATATGTTCTTGCAGCACCTGCACATCTTGTGTCCCCCATGTCAAGTAATGAAATGTTTGTCATCTGCCTTCCCACCCATCCATGAACTCCACCAGGAGGGGCAGAGAACATGTCCAGCTTCTACCTGCTCGATTCCCAGCACTTCACCCCAGGTCAGGCCCAGAATGGGGCTTCAGGCGCATATGAGGACCCAAGGCAGGAAAAGACGTCAGGTTGTGCAGTCCAAGGAGCAGAAAAGGGAAGAGGAGGAGGGTCCCCAGCTAAGGGCCAAATGCCTGCCTCTGAGCCCCTTACCTTTGCCCCCTCCAGGTCTCCCAGCTTGCTTTTCTTCCTCATCAGTGTGTTGAAGAATGTCACATCAGCCTCCACCTGGTGCGTGTCCAGGAGGGTCAGCAGCAAGGCTTCCGTGGGGCTCCCAGGCTCCACCACCTCAGCCAGCAGCGTGAGGGTTTTGATGTCGGGCTGGAGCCCGTGCTCCGCCATCTTGGCCAGGAAGCCCTCCAGGCCCCCCATCAAGGCCAGCCTGTCGGAGGGGGTGGTTACTGTCCCTAAGGAGACCACAGCTGGGGGGATGGTCTTGAGGGTCAGGAGATTGACCTCCAGCTGCAAGGGAGGTGGCTTCAGGGCCACTGGGATGAGGGCCACTGTGTGGTCAGGCTCTGCCTTGGTTTCTACCTCAGGCTGGGCCTTGCTGGTCAATCTGGCCTCTTGAGGCTCTGGAGGCCCCTCAAGTACTTGAGAAGGTTCCAGAAGCAGCTGCCTCTCTAGGGCTTCCACGTGCAGCCTAGCTGACATGCTGTCACCTGCCTCAGCCTGGGCTCTTCCCCTTGCCCGCCGCCTGCCTCCCGGGGGCTGGAGCAGGGCTGTCTCTTCCCTGGGCCTCAGGAGCAGCTCTGAGGCCACCTCCGGGTCCCCCAGGCCACAGTCACGAGCTGCCCCCAACAGCAAGTTGTAGATGTGCCGGCTTGGCTTGAGCCCCAGACTCAGCATCTGCCTCCACACCTGTTTGGGGAGAGACACACGTCACCTCGGCAGAAGTGGTTGCTTGGGGGCCGGCCCAGTGGCGCACTGGAGAGTGCGCCACTTGGGAGCGCAGCGGCGCTCCCGCCGAGGGTTCGGATCCCATGTGGAGACCGGTTCCCGCTCACTGGCTGAGTGCGGTGCGGGCGCAACACCAACGGTTGCGATCCCGTTGCTGGTCCCCGGTACGGGCACGACACCAAGGGTTGTGATCCCATTACCGGTCAGTAAAAAAGACAAAAAAGGTAAAAAAAAAAAGAAGTGGTTGCTCAGAGTCAGGAGTCAGGCCAGCAAATGCCAAAGGCAAGACAACCATATGCAAAGTATTGGGGTTGTCCTGTGGCTCACTTGGGAGAGTGCAGTGCTGATAACACCAAGGCAACGGGTTTGCCATCTGTAAAATGGGGGGAGCAGCGTGCTCTGCAGCAGCTGCTGGAAAGGCCAAAAGATCGCAAGTGTAAAAACACCCAGAACAGGGCTGGCCCGGTGGCGCACTCGGAAGAGTGCAGCGCTTGGGAGTGCGGCGAGCCATCTGTAAAATGGGGGGAGCAGCGTGCTCTGCAGCAGCTGCTGGAAAGGCCAAAAGATCACAAGTGTAAAAACACCCAGAACAGGGCCGGCCCGGTGGCGCACTCGGAAGAGTGCAGCGCTTGGGAGTGCGGCGACGCTCCTGCCGAGGGTTTGGATCCCATATAGAGACCGGTCCGCTCACTGGTTGAGCATGGTGCGGGCGCGACACCGAGGGTTGCGATCCCGTTGCCGGTCGCGGTGCCAGCGTGACACTGAGGGTTGCGATCCCGTTACCAGTCACAAAAAAAGACAAAAAGGAAAAAACAAAAACAAACCAAAAAAACCACCCAGAACAGGGCAGTAGTAGGTGGTCAAGAAATGCTGATAGGATCATCGTTTTGCACCCCTGATGCAGACACCTGGGGGATGTGGAGCAGAAAGGCAGGGCTGGAGGGACAGACCTGCAGAGCATATCGGAAGCCTGTCTTCTTGTCCTGGATGCAGCCCATGAGCAGGAAACTGAAGGTCTCCTCTGTGACCATGTGTCCTTTGTTAACAATTTCCTGGGGGAGGAAACAAAGCAGTTCTGTTGAGAACCTATGGCAGAGCCCAGGCTGTGCACCTCGAGGAGGTGGGTGCTGGAACGTGGCTCTGGGGCCGGCTCAGAACCAGCTCCCGAGCAGAGCAGAGCAGCCCAACTGCTCCCTGCCCTGGCCTCTCTCTGGGTTCTGCTCCTAGCAAGTGGTCTGAGAAGCACCTCGGCAAAGACCATCCCAGGGGCCACTTAAAGTCCCTCAGATTGAGGCTCTGGAATGGCACAGAACTGGCTCAAGTCCTAGTTCCACCACTGGCCAGCTGTGGGTGCAGGCAAGGCACTCAACTCCCCGGCCTCGGTTTCCGCATCTGTGGAGTGAGGCCCCAGGGAGCACTTGTCTTCTGGGATCTCTGGAACACCCCCATGGCAGCAAGGCTCATGGCACTATCACTGGCGGCTCCTGGGTGTGCAGGGTTGGCCATGGCCTTCTTGAGATGCTCCTCTCACCTCTCAGCACCTCTGGGCTTCTCCTCAAGCCTCTCTTCTGTCCCTCTGGTCAGCATAGGGGCTCCCAGCCCCACTGCTGCCACTCTCCTGCCTCCCTTACCCCAGGGCCACCTCCTCCGTTGTCGGCTCTGGGTAAGGTTTGGTCTGTGCTCTCTCTTCTTGAACAACTACAGCTGTCTCTCAGCTGGTCCTTCTTCCTCTCTAAACACCAACCCACAAGCCAGAGACACCTGCCCAAAATACCAATCTGACATCTCTGGACAAGCCAGGCAAGAGGCCTATTAGCTACACTGTCCCCTTCCAGAAGCTTCTGGTACTGCCTTGCCCACAGCACCCTTTGGAGAGATTTGTCACTCACAGGGAGGTCTCCAAGCTCAAGTCCCCCAAGATCCTACCTCCCCAGCAAGAGCTGGCCAGCTCAAGGCAGCCAGTCTAATGACCAGTCAGCCATCGGGGAGCCACTCAGTAGTGAGCTCTGTCTTCACCACACAGAGCCAGGAAAAGCCCGTCAGGTCCTGTCTCCCAAATGGAACAAGTGGGAACTCGATACGTACAGTGAGGAAAAGCGTCAGTCAGTCACAGGAGGAGCACAAACTGAAAGTCGCCAAGTCATCATCAGGGCAGAATGTAAGAGGAGACAGCGAGATGTGCCTGCCAGGCCCAAGGGACTAGCACAATGACAAGGCAGCTAAGGGCAGTAGGAGCCCTCACACTGTTCTGGTCCTCCTGAGGCCTGGCTGTGGACACCTGGAACCTTCTCTGCTTCCCAGGCATCCTTATGACAAACCTTCATATAAGGTGTATTCTTTCTTGCAACCTGGGACAGTAGTACCAACACCCTGCTCATTGTCCTTCCTGCTCAAACCCTCAAGATCTCCTTCTCTGTGAACTGGGAATAAAAAAAAACACTTCTTACCAGGCGACAGGGGAGTAGAACAGGACACAGGCTGAAGCCCTACCGTGCCTGGAACCCAGGGCCCTTCTGGAATAGGCCCTGCTCAGTGTCCCATACCTGCACTCGCCTGTGTCCCTTGAACCCGACACACTGACCAGCCCGGACTCCACAGCGCCCTGGAGCCAGGGCTTTCACTCCCACTGCTCTTTCTGCACAAGGGGTCCTACCTGTGAGCAGCGACTCATCCCGGACACTCAGGTCAAGTGTGCCTCCTCTGTGAAGCCCTCCCCCTTCAGAGACACAGCACACAGAAGCACACACCTTCTGTCTTTCTGTCACACTGAGACCTCCGAGGGCAGGGTCTTGGACTCATCTGTGAACCCACCGCCCAGCACAGGGATGTCTCATCTTCCCTGAACCTTCTTGAAGGAGCATGAAGGGAGATGGAGGGCCACAGCCTCACCCCTGCCACATGGGGCTGACCGCAAGCAGAGTAGGAAAGAAGGGGCATCCCCACCTTGAACACGTCGAGGCACATCCTGAGGTCTGCGCACCTGGCAGCCATCTTCAGTAGGGCGTGGTATGTTTTCAAGTTGAGCTGGATGTTTTTGGCCTGAAGCTGCTGCCGGAGCTTCAGTGCATTCTGCAGAGCAGAGTCCTTCCAGGGAGATTCGGCACAGACATTGAACAGGGCCGTGTATGTGGCATCTGAGGGCTCCAGGTCCCGCTTTTTCATCTGATGAGATGAGAGAAACATAGAGGTGGCTCTGGGATCAGCTGGATGCGCAGGCGAGCAGCCATCCCAGAGGAAGCCAGCGGGGACTGCAGTAGCATATTCAACAGGCCCAGGGCAGTGCCAAATGACACAGCAGAGCCTGGCTCTCCAACCCCTGACTGATAGAGGGACTCTGAAAACTGAGCCCACACCCCCAGGTGTACCGAACAAGAAACCATCCTCCCATGGGCACTTGTCAGCCCATTCTGGACCTAGGGTGTTTGCCACAGGGTCCACCTGATGTCCCTACATTCAGGCCCAACCAGGTCACCCTGCCTGTCAAGTGGTCACAGGGTGGAAATGCTCTGGGAAAGGAAGCACAGTGCTTACTAAGGGATTGTGGGCATTAGCTCCTTATCGTGAAAATGAGGATGATACCATCACCTTGGGAGGTTGTTGAAAGGGTTGAGTAGGAGAGTGTATGTCAGTGTTCTGGGGGTGGCCCTCAAACCAGCAGCAGCAGCTGGAAGCAATGCACATTCTCAGGGCCACTCAACCTGCCAAGTCACACACCCTAGGGGTGGAGCTAACACTCAAGCCTCCAGGAGACTGAGGCAGAACTTCCTGCTAAAGCCAAGCACTCACTGCTTCCCAGAGAAGGGCCATCTGACCGAGGGCAGGTGACAAGCTGCTGAGGGGAATAAAAAGATGCTAGAGTCAGGCTGTTTTGGGCTCAACTCTCAGCTCCAATGCTCTCAAGTGCGGTAGCCTTGGATATGTCCCTTCATCTCTCTGGGCCTGAGTTTCCTTATCTGAAAATTGACGCTGGTGATCCCTACTTGGAGGATGATGTAGGCTCTGCATGTATTCACACATTGGATAGATGGGTACTAAGAACTCGCTACATGCACAGCACTGGCCCCTGGTGGCCAGCAGAGCAGACACACCTGTCTTCACTGAGCTTACACTCTAGAAGGGAGACACACTGTGAATGAGTAAGTTATCACCAGCAGTAATAAGTGCTATGAAGGGCACCCAGAAAATGGATGGAAAAGGAAGAGTAACTTCACACTGCAGCAATCTGGCAAAAACCACTTTCACCAAATGACCAAGGTTAATGTCACCAGTGATGAATCATGTCGATGTCACGTACCCACTGACATCAGAAGGGCACTTCACCTCTGTGATGTTCTTTCCCCAAACCCATAACCCCAGTCCCATCATGAGGAAGCACCAGCCTAACACACACTGACGGGCAATCAAGATACCTGGCAAGTACACCTCAAAACTGTCAAGGTCATGAAAAACAAGACTCAGAAAGTATTGGACTGCAGGAGCCAGTATGGAAACCTGGACTGGATACAGGAATAGAAAAAGGATATCAATGGAGAAACTGGTGAAATCCAAATAAAGTCTGGAGTTTAGTTAACAGTAATATACAGATGTTGGCATCTTAGTTTTGACAAATGTATCATTGTAATGTAAGGTGTTAACATGGTAAAGTTGGGTGAGGGGTATTTGGGAACTTTCTATACTGTCAATGCAACTTTCCTATAAATCTTAAATTATTCTAAAGTAAGGAGTTTATTTTAAAAAGTACCTCAACCAAGGGCCGGCCCGGTGGCGCACTGCTACAGTGCGCCGCTTGAGAGTGTGGTGGCGCTCCCGCCGAGGGTTCGGATCCCACATACAGACCGGCCGCTCACTGGCTGAGCGAGGTGCAGGTGCAACACCGAGGGTTGCGATCCCGTTGCCGGTCCCCGGTCCGGTATGGGCGCGACACTGAGGGTTGCGATCCATTGCCGGTCACGAAAAAAGACAAAAAAAAAAAAAAAAAGAAAGTCTTATGGATGAAATGATAGAATGTCTGGGATTTGCTTTAAAAATTCATTTTGCAGTGGGAGTGCAGGTTATAGATG
>NW_007730108.1:56351-71265 GCF_000696425.1 Galeopterus variegatus | reverse complement strand
CATCTATAACCTGCACTCCCACTGCAAAATGAATTTTTAAAGCAAATCCCAGACATTCTATCATTTCATCCATAAGACTTTCTTTTTTTTTTTCTTTTTGTCTTTTTTCGTGTCCGGCAACGGATCGCAACCCTCAGTGTCGCGCCCATACCGGACCGGGGACCGGCAACGGGATCGCAACCCTCGGTGTTGCACCTGCACCTCGCTCAGCCAGTGAGCGGCTGGTCTGTATGTGGGATCCGAACCCTCGGCGGGAGCGCCGCCGCACTCCCAAGCAGTGCATTGTAGCAGTGCGCCACCGGGCCGGCCCTCTAAGAGACTTTTAAACACAATGCCATTATCAACACCTGAGAAAATGAACATTAATGTCACTAAATACACTGGGAGTTTGGGAGAGAGGATTAATATGATCTGCTTTCTGTTTAACAGGATGGCTCTGTACTGCAAGCAGATGGCAGGACAGGAGGTGACAAGAGTAGCAGGGAGCCCAGTGACAAGTGTCCTAATGGCTGGGGAGAGCAAGAAGGCCATACCTGGGCATTCAGTGGTAGGGTTGTGAGAAGCAGTTAGGGCTAGTGACATTCTGAAGGTAGAGTTGGTAAGAGAAAGAGAACACTGACCTGAAAACATGTGACCTGGGCAAATGGAATAATGGGGTTACCATTTAGTGAGATGAAGAAAGTGTATGGAAATCAAGGTTGGGGACAAACATTTCAGGCTTGGGTTTATACAGCTGGCTGTCTGGATAAGTGTCAGGGAGACGGCAAGGAGGAAGCTGAATGCACAGATCAGGCGTCCATAGGCAGGCTGGGGCTGGAGATATGAACATGAAAACTGAAGCAGAGGGTGGCAGAGGGCAGGGGTACACTTAAAGCCATGAGGCCGGCAGGTCACCAGAGCGAGTTAGAAGAGAGAAAGGAAGAGGCCTGATGTAGAGCCCTGAACATCCCAACATTTAAAGACTGGTAAGATAGTGTGGCCCCTCACAAAAAACAGAACCACCAGGAAGTAGAAGCCAGGAGCAGCAGAACCCACAGGTTCCCTCACCTTTCCTTCCTTGATCAGGCATTTGCACTGCAAGAAGTACCAGTATGGGGTGTTTTTCTGGCCCTGCCGTGGTTTTGGCTCCAGTTCTCTTTCCTCATCTTCCTCAACACTCTGTTCCTTGAGCCGCAGGTTATACAACTGGGCTGTGGATTTGTGGAATATTCTCCGGGAGGAGTATTTGTCGGAGAGGGTCCCAAAGCTTTCCTCCTCTTCCTCTTCTTCCTGAGTGGCTGTCGGGCTGGGCTGGCTCGGGTCTGAGCTAAGGCTGTTCCCATTCTTCTGGCTCCCCTGGCTGAGGGACAGCTGAGAGAGGGAGCGGCTGAAGGCCACTGACACCGGCCGAGTCAGCCTCATGGCCTTCAGCCATGCAGGCCCCTCCCTGCCTCCTGCCCACCTGGCTCTGCAAGGATCAAGGTGTTGCAGGATGGACAGTCCCATAGGGCGAGGGATAAAGAGCCGGGTGAGTCTCAAGCAGTCCATCTCTGGCTTTCCTGTCCCTCCAGGGCCTGGATATTTCAGGAAAAATAAGGAAGTCAACTTAGGTTCCTAGTCACAAAAGGCAGAAAGAAGAGAGAGAAGTGTTTACAAGTGTGGGTCCTAAGGTTAGAAAGCCTAAGTTTAGATTTCACCTTCACCAAACAACCACTCATGTGTCCACAGACACTCACTGCTCTAGCCTCAGTCTCGCCTATGTACAGCACAGTGCTAGCACGGTAAGTACTTCACAGACATAAGCTATGGATACTATCAAATCATGATCATTGAGCATGAGTCTGAGTTCTGGACGGAGCTGTGTGACCGGGCCCATCACTTGACCTTTCTGTGCTTTGGTTTCTTCACCCTGAAAGATGAAATTAACTGAAATGTTTTTAGTGCAATGTCAGGTGTTTAATAGGTATTTAAAAATCAAAGCTATGATCATTACTATTAGGAAAAAATTGTTGGCTTTCTAGGCCTCTGCAAAGGGAAACTAACTCAAGCATTACTTTTTTTTTTTTTTGGCGGCTGGCCAGTACAGGAAACCAAACCCTTGGCCTTGGTATTACAAGGCCATGCTCTAACCAAATGAGCTAACCAGCCAGCCCATCAAGCATTACTTTTCTGCAAAATTTGTGGATAAATGGAGAAGAGTTGGGCTGTCCAATACAGTAGCCACTGGCCACATGTGGCTACTAAGCACTTGAAATGTAGCCAGTCTGAATGGAGATGTGCTATAAATATAAAATACACAACAGATTTCAAAGTCTTTGTACAAAAAAAAAAGAAAAGAAAAAGAACAAAATGCAAACATATTAATGACTTCTTTACCTATTGAAATAATATTTCAGACATATTGGGCTAAATAAAATTATTAACAATTTCACAATTTCTTTTTAGTTTAATGTGGCTACTTGAAAGTTTTAAATTATATATATGCTTGCATTATATTTTTATGGGTCAGTGCTGGGCTAGAGATTCTGGCCCACATACTTTAAACCTTTGATTAAAAAAATCAGAATAACCAGTTAACAGCATGCACATATTTTAAGGTCTGATGCAATGACTTTAGAGGTGATAGCAGATTGAACAGATTAGTAACTGAGGCCCAGGGCACTGGCTGGTTAGCTCACTTGGGATAGCATGGTGCTGATAACACCAAAGTCAAGGTTTTGGATCCCCTTACGAGTCAGCCATCAAACACACACACACACACACACACACACACACACACACACAAAACTGAGGGCCAGAGAGGGGTCCGGCCACAGTGCAGTGGGTGAGACCGGCCAGCTTGCACCGAAGTCCACCTAACAAATGAGACAGCCTCTCCTGACCAGCAGCTTAGCTAAGGCACTAGTGCAGAGGGCCTTCACCATTCTGCATCTGGCACGACCTGCCACTCCTTACAGGCACAGTGTTTACGTGCGTTCATTAAAATACACAGAATTACAAAAATGAAATAGGAATCAAAATGGTTCGAAAACACATTTATGCTATACTCGCATATGCACTTCTTTTTCAATGCAAATAACAATCTTCTATCATAATTTCAAAGCACGAATGAATGTAAACGGTAGCTCGAGATATCACCTTGTAGTTGCTGCAGAAACTATCTGGAAATACCATTTACGCTCATCCCCGCTTGAAATTTCGACAGTTTCAGGCACTGCTAACGCTGCTCCAACAATCAGAGAAGGAAATGCTAAATTTCTCACAGAGAAAACAAAGGCGTCATTTTTTTTCCTACTCAAGCTCATTAACCTACTAAATTAGAGACACATCGAGGCCATCCTCCATCCCCAGACGCTCACCGGGACCCTCAGGCTCAGCCGACCCTCCACACGGGCCTTCAGAGCCTCGGTTTCCTCACCCGATGGCCCCGGCTCCAATCCTGCTCGCGCCTCTGGGCTGTCTCCACCCGACTCCCGGGGCTCCTGCGATGATCAAATAGGAACTCACTCTAAGTGTCCAGCGCAGTGAACTCCGCCCCGTCCTCCACGCAGTCCCAAGCAGGGGCCAGCGTCACCGGCTGTCAGGCCTCCGCCGAACCCCGGGCTGTCGGATGGGGTCACCCTCTCCGAGGCGCTAGTCTCAGCCGAGCCTTGCGCAGGCGCAGTCCGCGTCGTGAACGCACACGCGATTGGTTTCAGGTTACCCGGAGCCAGGCGGGCCTTCGGCTGGCGGCTAGCCGGGTCTAGCAGAGCGGCGGTACTCCGCGCTCGATTGGCCGGGTCTGGACAGCCGAAGGGGCCGACGCGGGCTCCGGACGCTCCCGGCATCCCTCGGGCGGCGGCGGCGGCGGCTGCGAGGCGAAGCGAGAGGAGGCAGAAGAGGACCGGGACCGTGCGCGGTGACGGGGCGGCAGCGGGTAGAGGTGTGAGGGCGGCGAGAGACCTGAGGGGGAGCCGGGCCGGTGGGGCCGCCGCCGCCGCCATGCAGGAAATCATCGCCAGCGTGGACCATATCAAGTTCGATTTGGAGATCGCGGTGGAGCAGCAGCTCGGGGCACAGCCACTGCCCTTCCCCGGCATGGACAGTGAGCGCGGGGCCCGGGCGGGCGGGCGAGACCGACTTGGTCCCTGGACTCCTGGGTCCCAGGCCCCTATCCGCCGGGCTCTCGGACCCCTTCTCCCTTCACTCGGACTCGGGAGCCCACTTCCTCGGATCTTTGATCCCCGAGACTATTTTAAGGTCATCTTTAGAAGGGCGGGATTGTGTCCGCTGTTCACTTAACTCTTGAATGAAGGCGGGTTATCCTGGATTGGAACTCCCTCACCCCCCTCTACAGGAAAGTACTAGGATATCCTGCATCCCTACCTCCCGCCCCCAAGTTGAGTGACCTCTTCTTGCTTTCGTGAAAACTGGGCCGTTGGAGAAGTCCTGCAGAGGGAAGGACCCCCTCTCTTTCTCTGTAGGAGACCCCCAGTTGGACTCTCAAACTCCATCCTTCTAGGACTCGCACTCTCGGGAGCGCATCCCTAGTTCTGGGCCTGTCCCCGACTTTTTCTCTGACCCCTCGTCTGGGTCATTAATCACACCCAGGCAGCTGGTTATGGACCTTTTACCCTGCGCTCCCTTCAAGCTCTCCGTTCACATGGAGTCCTGGCTTCCCCAACCCCCAACGCAGGTGGGCTATCACACTAAAAAAAAGAAAGCAGCAGTTTTCTTATCTTTTCTTCTTTCTGAACATACTTGAAATCTAATGCTATAACGTTAAAGCTCAGAGGACTCAGAGGTCTTTGAATTTTAACACACAGAATTGTTGGGGAAACTGAGGCCCGGGTGGGGAAGGGGAGTTGCTGAAGGCCACTCAGTGCACATGGCAGAGCCAGGTGAGCTCTCCAGTGTTTTGTGCTATCTCCCATAACTGCCAGGGGACTGCAGCTGGAGTTCTCTCTCCTGTCCCTGCAGCTTCATGCCCCCCAGGTGGTCATGCCTTCTCAGACAGAGGTGACCTCAGAGTCTGTCCCCTTCTACTAACACTGCTGTGCAAGATAGTGCGTCTACCCAAGAGACATACGTCACACCACCTTATTTCATGCACATACAAACACCATCACCACTGTACACCTCTTACCAGCAGCTGCTCAAGTTTGGACACATGCTCTATAATCTACTCCTTGATACATGTAATCACTTTGTGCTTGTACATGCACATCCATTCTTGCACACTTGGCCTCTTTCAGTCTTGATGGCACTAGCTGGAGGCTATGAAATCATTCCTGAGGGGCAGGTCCTTCCCTCCCACCCTTTTCCCACCTGGCACCACAGACCCATGAGCCTGTGAGGGCTGGTGAGGTGGCGAGGGGCCCACATCCTGTTCCTAGGGAGGTCCAGGGATGTGCCTAGCCACGGGTGCTGCCCTAACCCAGGGCTTCAGACTTGCTAGGTGCCCTCGGCACTCACTGCTTGTCCGTGATCATGTTTAGTATGTTAAAGCCCAACGAGGCCATGGCCCTTCCTCACTTGTCCCTGCGCTTCATTCCGATCTCAGTTTGGGAAGAACTGTCAGTTTTGCCCTTAAGGCTTACTCTTATCCCATTCACTTGAGACCCAGTCCCCAGCACTATAGATTTCTGACTTTAAGGAATGAAGTTACCCTAATCTCTCAAAAGAATGATAGACCAGAAATACTCTTAAATGATACATTTTTTAATGTAAGACTTTTTGAAATACAAACATAGTGACACCCCTATGACTCTCTGTGACACTCCTAAGTTTTACAGCAATTACTCTGTCCTAGCAAAATCTGCCTGCTTCTGAGAAGCCCAGGACTCTTTGGCAATTTAGCAATGGAAGGCACGTAAGTGGGCTTGAGAGATACTGTCGGTGGGTTTTCAGCAATTCTAAAATGCCTGCTGATAGAGAAAACTTTATGAAGCCAAGGAAGTCCAGGACAGTGAATTCTTGGACTCATCAGAATGGCTGGCCCTCTGGAGCCACTGACTTCCTCTGCACTCTGCCTCTGTGGTCTTGCTCCCCTCACTGGACCAACGGCATCTGTGGGAATGAAAGACTTGCTCCTCTAATAATTGTATGTGGATGTTGCATATTAAGAGCAGTCCTGCTTCTGTGTCTTTACTAAAGCTCTTCCCTCTGGACTAGCATCTCAGAGGTACCCGCCTCTTCTCTGGAGCCTGTCCCTCCTCAGAGGTCTCATTTGCTTGTTTGTATTTCCTTGAGATCATTCTCACCCTCTGCCTCTTAAGGTGCCCGTGAATTAGCCCTCCTGGAAAGTCTGAGCTGGTAATTAATTTATTTCTGTGATCTTGTGCTTCATCCTGCCTTCCCCCACCCACTCCTAACTGCTTGAAAGCATCTTGGTTACAGGAGGCTCTCAGAAAGCACTGTGTAATGACTGGTCTCAATGTATATGTCTCATTTTGCAGGGAATGGCTGAAATAAGTGGCTTTTTCCATGCTTGGTTGGGCTGTTTTTTTTTTTTTTTTTTTTTTTTGACACTCTTGTTTCCTCTATCCTGAACCCTCCATGGGTCAAAGGCCAGAAGGGTTCTCTCTCACTGTCTTTGGACATCACCACTAGCAATTGCATCTAACTTTTTTTGATGCCTCTCCTTTTCTCTCCTTTCTAGAGTCGGGGGCTGCTGTCTGTGAATTCTTTTTGAAAGCTGCCTGTGGGAAAGGTAAGAGATGCCTGGATCCCTGACCTGCCTCCTGATGTGTCCACCTTGTCCCTTGGCAGACTTGTAGGCCACCAGGTCTCTGGCTTGCATTGCTTTTCTGCAGACTAACAGTGTCCATAAATACAGTGGTAGTTTGGATAGGATGGGAACTTGATGGGGTGTTCTGCCTGAAACCTAAAACACAGGACTAAACCTGGCTCGAAGGCTGCCTTGTCGCCTCACTTTCCCTTTATCCACAAGCTGACCTGTGACATGGACAGAGGCCCCCAGCATTGAGGCCCAGTGTCTGAATCCCAGGCCTTTTAAATTCCACAGTCTACACAGGCTCACTGTCCTCTGTGGCTTCTCATCAGAAGACCCCATGATAATCTGTCTTGTGGGGTCTTAATTAACACTAACCAGGCCCCAAAAGAGGCTGCATGAGCCACACTATCCACTAATTCATAAGAAGTAGTATTGGGCAGGACCTTACATGCCATGTATAGGTCTGAGCATTTTTCTCCCTGTAGGAAAATTTATTTAGGAAACTAAATTTTAATCAGAAGTTTGAATAGGAAGCACAGAATTAGAGCAAGGGGATAGTTGGTGAGTTTGGGTTCTGTAGCACAGTCATTTACCCCTGAAGCAATAGACCTTCCAGGTAGATCAACCAGGTTGACCTCATGCTGTCTAGTCAGAACATCATTCCCCACTGGGCTCCTGGACTCATTTTTAAGTCTTTGCTCATTCATTCTGCCCTTCTGACCAGCCACCTACTGTTAGCACAGGTATCCTTAACACAGGGCACGACAACTGTCTTTGTGTTAACTATTTCAGTAGCCACTAGCTACTTGTGCCTATTCAAATTTAAATTAATTAAAATCAAAGTTAGTCACTTCAAGTGCTCAGTAGCCACCTGTGGCTAGCGGCTGCCAAATTGGACAGCAGAGATGTGGAACATTTCTATCACTGCAGGAAGTCCTATTAAAGAGGACTGGTCTAGGTCTTTCCCAGTCACAGCCTCATTCTGGTCAGGCCTGCCCAGTGGTCCTGCCAGGCCACTTGTTAGAAGTCTGCCGTTCTCAGAGGACAGCTCTGTCCCATCTGGGCAGATGATCACTCAGGTCCTGCTACAGAAGGCATACCTCTCCATTTATACCCATCACAGTTCTTCAATTCTGAAGTTGATCTTTTTTAATTCTTGGAGGCTAAGTGGGCACTTTTAACTGGAGACATAGCTCCTGGAGTCCAGGCTTTTGCTGGTGGTCCTCTTTATCCTTTACTGTTTCCCAAACCCTAGTCTTTCTTTTACCATCCCTACAAATTTTACATGTTTGTGTACCACTGGAATTCTACTTTAATTAAATTAAGAAATAAGCTCACCACCTGCTGCCCCCCAGGCCCGTCATGCCTCCACCTTACAGTAATATCTGTGAACTCACGATGTGATGTTTTAGCTGTATTTTCCCAAAACATCTTAAAGTAAAATACCTAACTGTTAACATGTAAAATGTTTGCTGAGGTACTGACTTCTGCCAGGGGCACCTCAGCTGCCTTTCAGGACATGCTGCTTTCAGGTGGTTCAGGGAGGTGTGGGGTGAAGGCCCAGGGTGTATCTCTCACACCCACCCCGTCTTCTCCGGCAGGGGGCATGTGCCCGTTCCGCCACATCAGCGGCGAGAAGACAGTTGTGTGCAAGCACTGGCTGCGGGGGCTGTGCAAGAAGGGGGACCAGTGTGAGTTCCTGCATGAGTACGACATGACCAAGATGCCTGAGTGCTACTTCTACTCTAAGTTTGGTAAGGCACAAGGAACCCTCTCTGTCTGCCTTCTTCCAGCTTTCCAGCTTCAGATCAGAAACCCAGGCAGTGCCTGCCACCCCCAGCTGGCTCTTCAGTTAGGGATGGCAGGCTTATTCTCTGATAATCCTGTATGTCTTTGCAGTACTTCACTGTTTGAAGCACTTTTGCGTACTTCAGGACATTGAGTCTAACAAGGATCACAGTGAGGAAGCAAGCAGTGCAGCTGGCTGGAGACCTCATTTCCGCTCGCATCTGCCTTCTCCCTGGAGTCCACTCCATCTGCCATGGTCACTGATGGCTCCCTAGGCCTCCTTCTCTCTGGGGGTGTGATCATGGCTAATATTTCAGCAGTCCTAAAAAGCCCTTCAGGATAGCAGGTCTTCTGGGGGCAGTGATCCCTGCTCTTCACCTTGAAACTGAGATAGCTTTGACTCCTGCTTAGAGAATGCATGGCCTCAGCCAGGGTGGAGGCCAGGGGGCTTGGAAGAGCCATTGTGTCCCCTGATGGAATTAGTCCCCATGGCTTCCGCTCTAGTGTGCTCTTCGAGGTTTCCCAGGAAGAAGCTGTTGGTCAGCAGGAGGGCTGGCTCTGGCACTAGGACTGCTGACCCCAGGCCCTGTGCAGGAGTCTGTGGTGAGCTGAGGAGTGCTGGGTGCTCTTCCTGCTTTCAAAGCACTGTTGTTAGAGGAGATATTAATTATTTCAGCATCCCAACAGGCTTGGCCTGCTGGCTTATAAATGATAGTTGTGGCTTATTTTGCAGAGGCAGCAGAAGCTGAGAAGTCAAGGCAGACAGAGTAGAACCCAGGCTTCGCAGCTCTCCACCCTCTCCTTGAGCATTGGCTCACCCACCACATTCCTCCTCAGCCATAGCAGCACAGAATGAGGCAGCGGCCTCCCATTTGGACCCAAAGGATGGCTCACCCACCACATTCCTCCTCAGCCATAGCAGCACAGAATGAGGCAGCGGCCTCCCATCTGGACCCAAAGGCAGACTGCCCTGGGCAGATTCTCAGGGGCACCTTTGTGTATGCTGGCCTGGGGTTCGTTCCTTTCTTGCTGATGGCCCTAAGCCCGGCAGCCCCCACATCTCTGTGATGCCCCCTCTGCCTGCCTTGCCCCTGCAGCGCCTGCACTGGTGCAGATGGACTATCTGCAGCTCCTGTCACCTGTGCCACAGATGTGTGTTGAGGGTCTCCCTATAGGCACTGGAGGGACAGTGGTGAGGAGGACACATAGATCCTTGCCCTAGGGAGCTTTTGCTCTAGTGGCCCAGGAAAAGAGGCAGCTGATAAGCCAGCGGGACAATAAGAATTAATTGTGAAAAGTGCTCTGAAGCAAATAAAGAGTGAGACTGCACAATGGAATCAACTTTAGGCAGAGTGGTCAGGAAAGGCCTTTTGAGGGGATTCCTGAACTGGGAGCTGAAGGCCAAGAACGGGACATACCTTTGCATACCATTTAGTGAGTTTAGGGATCTGAAGTTAAGAGCCTGTGGCCTACAGAAAGGGAACTCAAGTTTCAGGACCTCCTGTCTAGAGGTCTTGAGCTTGGGGTCCCACATAACAGTGATTCATGTAACTCTGGCAGGTGTGAAAGAGATACTGTCCCCATTTCACACATTAGCACACTGAGGCTCAGAGCTCAGGGTCATGTGGTGGTAGGTGGTGGCACCTGATCAAAGGCAGGTATGTGGGCCTCCGAAGCCAGGCTCTTCTTGCCCAGCAGGATTAGTGTCCCTCTCCTAGGTCCTTCACCTTCTCTGTCAGTTTGGGTGGTTGACTGAGGCTCAGAGCTCAGGGTCATGTGGTGGTAGGTGGTGGCACCTGATCAAAGGCAGGTAGGTGGGCCTCCGAAGCCAGGCTCTTCTTGCCCAGCAGGATTAGTGTCCCTCTCCTGGGTCCTTCACCTTCTCTGTCAGTTTGGGTGGTTGTGGGGCCAGGCTTTTGCCTGGGTGGTACAAGACTGCAGAAGAGTGCTGCCTCCACCCACACTGCTGAGCCTACAGCGGTAGTGGTCTTCCGATCTGTCAAGCACCTGGGCCCTGCCTTACTGCAGGCAGGTGGCCAGTGCTGGCAATTGATCCCAGTCTCTAGATGAGAGCTTAGGAACCTGCACATAGTCCACGGACTCCTAGTTGTAGTGCAGGAGAGTCACCGAGGAGGTGCTGATGCTCAAGTCAGTCAGACCCTGCAGGGAAGGAGGCTTCTGTGTACATAGCCCCTCCTGCACAGCATGAGCCTGATCATGTGCCTTCTGCCAGTACCAGTGCAGCTGTTTCCTTCACTGCTCTGAGCAGTCCTTGCCCGGGGTCTCCCAGCTTGGTGAGCAGAGCTGGGTCTAAGCCCAGGCATGTCAGCTCTGTGGCCTCCCAGAGGCATTGCTGAGTACCAACCCCCACCCTGTCACTTTGTGTTTGGCCACAGGCTGGGTATGATTTTCTTACCTTTGCCTGGCCTATCTCTCCTCTCTCTCATCCCCTCTTCTCCTTGTCCTGTTCTCATCCCCTCTGGCTGCCCGGTGACCAGCCCTCGCTTTGAACTGCCCATGGGAACCACTGAGCAGCCCCCACTGCCACAGCAGACGCAGCCTCCAACAAAGGTACCGTGCACCGGCCCCTCCTCGGCCCATGCTGGCCCTGGCAGTGCCCTTCCTGCAGAGAGAAGCTCAGTGCCTGTCTTGGTGTGCTGTCTGCTTTAGACCCAGCTGGGGCCTTGGGAAAGGAGGGCAAGGGAGGAGGTGGGAGAGAAGGGGAGTCCTCCTGAGTTCCAGCGGAGAAATTCAAGAACAAAGCAGTTTGCATCTCCCTTTAGAGATGGACGGTATGTGCTAGGGCTAAATTCCCACTCAGCTTCTTCCCTGGGGAGCCCTAGAACCTCAGTGCAGCAGGGCAGAGAGCATGATGGCAGACTGGGTTCAGGTGGCGTGGGAACGTCCAGCACAAGGTGGGGCTGCCTGATGGGAAGATGACACTGTGGCCCAGCAGCATCTGCCTCAGGAGCTGGAGTGGAGGGCAGCCTGGGCACCCCATGTCTGCTGTTGTTGCTTCTGGGTCAGACCCTTCTCTTTACAAATGGGGAAACTGAGATGCCTAGAGGGAGGGACTTGCCTGAGGTGACACCACTGGGCAGGAGCAAGACTGACTGACTGGTTCTCTGGCCAGTGCCATCACTGCTCCCGTGGAAGATCCCACCCGCAGGGAGTGGAGGCTGTGAGGACAACTGAGGACTAGCTGGCTGCAGTTTTTCCAGACAAGGGGTTCCACAACCAAGCAGTGGTTCATCCCCTCAGGCACAAGGAGAGAGGGAAATGCCATAGGCAAATGGGGATCTGCAGCAGCCCCCCAAAACCAAAGGCACCCTGGGTTTGGTTGTGGGAGTGGAAGGTTGGGCCCAGAGGAGGGGCTGGCTGGGGTGGTAGGCAGGTTCTCCCAGAGATCCACTGATCTTGAAGCCTGACCTCTTACTTTGTTGGGCTCTGAGCCAGTTGCCATAGCCCCACGTGGCCCTCAGAGCTGTAGCTGAGCAGCCAGGAGGGGGTGTGGCTGTGCCTGCACTGGGGCCTGCTCCACTGATCCCCCACCCTCAGGAGGTGGTGGCACCAATCAAATCCAACTCTTGTCAGGAAAGCCCAGAATTCCTGGGTGTGAGTGTAGCCCTGACAACCTGGGGTTTCCTGGCTCAGGTCCTGCAGTTCCCGAGGCCAGAGCCAGGAACCCACTTGGTTGGGAGGTGGCCTTGCTGTCAAATACCACCCCAGGAGTCCCTGCCCCCCTCTTTCTTGTGTGACTCCCTAGAGGAGGGCCCTCAGCCCCTAGATGGCAGGTCAGTGTGTCAGGCTCCAATTGTTTTTCTGTGACTGTTGCTCGCCGTGTAGGCTGCTAAACATCTGGCTGAACCAAGCGTTCATCCTGACCTGAAGCTAGAACCTCAGAAACAAAAGTAAGGCCTGATCATGCCCTTGCCCCACTGCCCCAGAGACCTCCTCTCGTCTCTTTGGTGTTTTTCTTTCTATTTTTATTTTCCGTTTTTGTGTGTCTGCATGGTGTTTTTCGGGCAGCGGCTCCTGCCATCGTTACCTGATGCTTCTCTGCTGCCCACTCTCCAGAGGTGGGCCATCGCGGAAGCCCTTCTTCCTGCTGGTCATGCGGGAGCAGTCCCGCCCTCTTTTTTCCTGTCCCCATTGGTAGTCTGCGTGCACGTGTTTTCCACAGTAAAACCGTGTTGTGTAACTCTTTCCAGCAAAGTAACAATCCGCCATTACAAAGGTCGTCCTCCTTGATCCAGTTAACGAGTCAGAACTCTTCTCCCAATCAGCAGAGAGCCCCGCAGGTCATCGGGGTCATGCAGAGTCAAAACAGCAGCGCAGGCAACCGAGGACCCCGGCCGCTGGAGCAGGTCACCTGTTACAAGGTGAGTCCCAGGGCTGGGGGACAGGGTGGGGTCTTCTCTCCATTGTCAATGGCCATTCCCTCATTCCCCAGATGTGTGGCTAATTTTGAAAAATGAAAACATCGTTGTTTTTGCTGATTGTAAGAGTAAAGGTGGGCCACTATAGTGGGCTAGAGACTATTTTACTTGCTGCCACAACACACCACAGCAAGGTAAACGATGGTAAAAACAGGCTGCTGAATGAATGGATTGAGCTTGCAAGAAAGGGAGGGAATCTTTCAGAGGCTAGGATCAGAAGGGAATCACCAGTCCAGGGGAGAGTGACCCTTGAAGCCACGCAGATCCTACGTGGGCACATCCAAGTGAATAGGAGTACATTTTGGACCCACTCGAGGATGAACTGGATTAAAGCAATCCCTCCCCTGTCCCCATCCCCCCCATACATAAAATGGGACACTCATGGAAAAGGGTGAATTTAAAGAAACTTACTAGAAAACTTGTCTTTCTCATTACTGGCTCTGATGCAAAGGGAAAAAAATCCCTTGCGAGTTTGTAGTTACTGGCTGGCCTTTACCAGTTTGGGTCTGTGTTTACATCCTTGGTGAGGGCTGAAAAGTTACAGAGTTTCCTAATCTGAAATCACCCTGGGATGGGTGTGCCCCCTGGCTCCTGGCAGGAGCAATCCCAGGTGCCCTTTGAGGAGTAGATTCTCAACCCAAACCACACGGAATTCCCACGGCTAGAATTCCAAAGAGTGAGTTTGTGATTAAAAGTCACAAAAAAATATACAAGGAAACATGCAGCACTGAGTGAGTCAGCAGAGGCAGCCAACATTGGAACTAGACCCACAAAGAATTATTAGACATAAAATACAAAATTAGTACATGCTTTCTGTAAAAACTTTTAGATGGTATAAAAGTATTTAGGGTACAAAGTCAGTGTTGTCCTTTATTCCTATATTTCCTGAAACAGCCACTTTACTCGGTATGTTCTGTTCTCACACTTTAGTTTCAGGACCCCATTGCACTTGCAGACCCCTCCAGAGACCCTCAGCCCACCGACTACATTTGGAGAACTGCTGTTCTAAACTTTTATTCATATAAGCCCAAGTATAATATATATTTTAATATAAATAGGGCTCTAATATACACATAACATACTGTAAGCTTTTTCTTCTTTATGGTTTCTTGTGGCTCTTTCCATGTTAGTATATGGAAATCTAATCTTTTTCAGTGGCTGCATAATATGAACCACAATTTACCAGTTCTCTGTTGGGAGACAATAATTTATAGTTTTTGCTACTAATAACAGGGCTGAATCTGACACTTAGACATTGTGAGCTCTTATTTGATGAGGTCATTAGCATCCCTGCCTACAAGAGGGAGGTCTGAGTCAAAAGAATGTTCATAGAACTTGCCCTCAGGTACTCACTGAGCTCCTGCTCTAGCTGGCTCTGCTTAGAAAACAGAAAACAGACCATTGTGAGCTCTTATTTGATGAGGTCATTAGCATCCCTGCCTACAAGAGGGAGGTCTGAGTAAAAAGAATGTTCATAGAACTTGCCCTCAGGTACTCACTGAGCTCCTGCTCTAGCTGGCTCTGCTTAGAAAACAGAAAACAGACAACAGACGGCTGCTGCTCATGGAGTGGGGTGGAGGGGGAGACAGGTGCCTAAAGACATGCAAATGAAAGTGTGTGTGGATTCAGGGGAGGCCTCATGCCAGACTTCTGAGCCTGAGCCCTGAATTGTGAGCAGAGCATGGACAGGGTGGCAATGTGGAGAAGGTGAGGTGATGGGGAGGCATGCCCACACTGAAGGAGACCACCATGTCCTAAGGCAGCTTAGTGGTCACCTTGCCCCCCCCCCCCACGACAATTCATCTGAGCCTCCTCTGTGAAGCAAGCTCTCCTAAGTACTGAGACCTTAGAAATGTGGGGCTGGGGACCTGACAGCCTCTTGCCACAGGCGTGTCACACTGCTGATTTTAAAGATGCCTCATGGCAGTCCCAGAGTCCCCAGCAGCTGTGGAGGCCGACGGACATGCTGAGTGCTGTGATTGGGGCCCACGTA
>NW_007730108.1:15572-56291 GCF_000696425.1 Galeopterus variegatus | reverse complement strand
CCTAAGTACTGAGACCTTAGAAATGTGGGGCTGGGGACCTGACAGCCTCTTGCCACAGGCGCGTCACACTGCTGATTTTAAAGATGCCTCATGGCAGTCCCAGAGTCCCCAGCAGCTGTGGAGGCCGACGGACATGCCGAGTGCTGTGATTGGGGCCCACGTAGTTGTTTGTGTCCCCCATCCCACCCCCTACCCCCATTATATCAGCCCAAGGGCTGGCTGGCAGCTGCCTGGGCCACTCATCCACACAAAAGTCACACTTGCAGAACAGACACACTTGAAAACACGGGCACTGTGGAGCAAAGGGACTAGAACAGGCAAGAGTGCTGCGCAATGATTGAGTAGGGCCCCTCGTTGCACTCAGAAAGGGGGGACTGGGAGGGCACCAGGGGAAGTAGTTCACGGGCGGTGCCCTCAGCTGCCTCTGGCCCTTTGTCCAGTGCTCGAGGCTGCCATTCACTTCCTATATTATGATTCTCTTCTGCCTTTTGAGGAGTCACAAGAATGAAGAGAAGCTATGGAAGGGCCTGGATAATCAGAGCCAGGGCAAGTCAGGGTCAGTGCTGGATTTGGCAGAGGTGACTCCTGGCTCCACTAACCCAAGTCTAACCATTGTCCCATCTCTCTGATCCTATGATCAAAACCTATCCCCAGGGCTAGCTTAGACAGGTGTGCAAGAGCCAGAAGGGAAACTTCAGGTGCAGTCCACCCTCAGTGTCCACAGCAGTGGCTCCCAGAGTTGGGGGAGGAGTCTGGTGGCTTCTCCTGTTGTTCCCTCCCCTGTCTCCTGCCAGGGAGACCCAGATGTTGACTCAGAGGTAAGTGACTGGCCTACCCCACAGAGGGGCTCAGTCCCTGAACAGGCGGGTGACCTCTGGTGCCATGGGCTTCTCTTTATCCTGCCACCCACTTGTGAGAAGCCCTCCCTGGGCAGGCCCTGAGTCCCACGCAGGTGAGGTAGGGGGCTGGGTGCTATCAGGTCCTCTGGCCACCTTGTTCTCCCTCCCATATGCTGAGTTGCTGGCTGCAGTTTCTGCACCACTATACCTTCTTGAGCTCCCTTCCCCTCGTGTTTGAAAGAAAATCTGCAGCACTGAGAATTCAGTCCTGTCCCCAGTCTGGTACTTGGTGGGTGCTGCCTTAGTTGAACATTGCATTTGAAAATGGTGTTTTTTGTCTCTCCTCCTTCCCCTCCTGCTCTTCCCAGTGTGGTGAGAAAGGACACTACGCCAACAGATGCACCAAAGGGCACTTGGCCTTTCTCAGTGGACAGTGACAGCAGCTGGAGCCAGCTCAGAGCAGCCCGAGGGGCCCCATTGTTGGGAGCGTGCATTTAACTGTTCAGTGCAGTGCTGGTGCGACTCTAGCAGCTAGAGCTGGCAGACTCAGTGACAGCAGCTGGAGCCAGCTCAGAGCAGCCCGAGGGGCCCCATTGTTGGGAGCGTGCACTTAACTGTTCAGTGCAGTGCTGGTGCGACTCTAGCAGCTAGAGCTGGCAGACAGGCTGCTGCTAGGGCTCATCGTTCTGAGGGGCCACGTCTGTTAGCTTCCTATCATTTTGCTGTAATCTTCTTTTAGAAAGGGATACATGCTCCAGTTGGGTCCCTCAGGTCGACATCATGTCTAGGCATCAGTGCCTCCTTTCTGGAACTCCCCACACACCAGCCCTCTGGGGAGGGAAGGAAGTTGCTGGGGAAGGGCCTGTGTCTCACAGTTCTGTGGGGAAGATGGCCTTTCCCCTCGGGGCCTCATTAAACCCCAGTTCTTGTTGCCCCAGGGACTGGTGTATCATTCAAAGCTGCAATCCTCCCTGTCCTGCTGAATCCCAAAGCCGTGCCTATCAATGTGATCTGAACAAGGAGCCCTTCATAGCAAACTCAAGTGCACTCATTGCCTCAGCCTGGTGCTGCTCCAAGGTGGCAGCAGCTGAGGAGGGGTGCAGGGCTCTCACATTTGAGGTTCTCTTTTTCCTCTGGGCTTATTTCCTCTTGGGGCACCTGCCTGACAGTGTTTAAAGTATACCTTCAGCTGGAGCTGCAGACCACCCTTTAAATAGATGGTCCTGTTCATCTGTACCTGCTTCCTGCCCATTGAGCATCTGTACTGTCATTCAAGACACCTGTGGTGTGCAGAAGAGACAACACTGTCCCTGAGCCTGGAAAATGTGAAACTGTCACCTGCAACCTGCTGGGCAAGTGGGCCTATCCAAGTTGAATTACAAGAACAATTTTTATGAAGTTGATTAAAGCTTGTTTTTTAAGCTATGTCTCATTACTTAAGGGACTCCATGCCAAGGAGGAGACACTTGAGCTGGCTGCACTAGTTGCCTGGCATGCAGCTGTGATATTGGTGCTTTTTTACCCCTTTCTAACAAATGTGACTCTCACAGAAGGAAGTGATACTGCTGAGAAAGGCCTTTGTATGGCAGCTGGTCAAGTCTGGGAGCTTGACCTTTGGAGCAGCCAGGTGGCAGGTCTCCTTACCTCACTCATCTCAAACATTGGATGACACCTATTCATTCCAATTCAGATCTAGGGGACACTGGGCGCAGCCCTCTACCCTGTACGCTCTGTGCAGTGTACATGCTCATCATACAGTCCTCGACAAGGAACTGGTGCTGCCTCATGCCAACTGCAGTATTTGGCTGAAGACCTTTCATGGAGAGGAAGGAAGGAAGTGTTGGATACAGGGGCAGTGACCTTGCAGCAGGTTTGTGCCTTTAGCCTCTTGCTAGTGAAGCCTCCTCACCAGGAAGACCACACTACCTGATGGCTCTCCAGACAGTGTTAGGTCTTGCCTTGCAGTTTCTAATGTCCCAAAGGTAATGAAGAAAAATGGGGGAGGGGAAGACATTCAGGCCATCCAAAAATCTTCTGCTTACAGCCACAGGATGGCCAGGACTGGGGTCTGGCATTCTTAGGAACACAGGGCCTCTACTTTATAAGCAGAGTGTCAAAAGGCCAAAGTGCCTTGGAATACTCAGGCAGGGAGCAGACCTCTGGACAGTGTTGACTCCAGGTGACACTGCCCCCTAGTGAGCTGGAACANGGGAGCAGACCTCTGGACAGTGTTGACTCCAGGTGACACTGCCCCCTAGTGAGCTGGAACATGATCTAAGTGGTGGTTTGGGAAGCCCACTGAGGCTTCAAGGGTTCAAAGCCCTGGGCTGTCTGACAATCTCATCCCCAACTCATGCATTGTGACTCTCACAGAAGGAAGTGATACTGCTGAGAAAGGCCTTTGTATGGCAGCTGGTCAAGTCTGGGAGCTTGACCTTTGGAGCAGCCAGGTGGCAGGTCTCCTTACCTCACTCATCTCAAACATTGGATGACACCTATTCATTCCAATTCAGATCTAGGGGACACTGGGCGCAGCCCTCTACCCTGTACGCTCTGTGCAGTGTACATGCTCATCATACAGTCCTCGACAAGGAACTGGTGCTGCCTCATGCCAACTGCAGTATTTGGCTGAAGACCTTTCATGGAGAGGAAGGAAGGAAGTGTTGGATACAGGGGCAGTGACCTTGCAGCAGGTTTGTGCCTTTAGCCTCTTGCTAGTGAAGCCTCCTCACCAGGAAGACCACACTACCTGATGGCTCTCCAGACAGTGTTAGGTCTTGCCTTGCAGTTTCTAATGTCCCAAAGGTAATGAAGAAAAATGGGGGAGGGGAAGACATTCAGGCCATCCAAAAATCTTCTGCTTACAGCCACAGGATGGCCAGGACTGGGGTCTGGCATTCTTAGGAACACAGGGCCTCTACTTTATAAGCAGAGTGTCAAAAGGCCAAAGTGCCTTGGAATACTCAGGCAGGGAGCAGACCTCTGGACAGTGTTGACTCCAGGTGACACTGCCCCCTAGTGAGCTGGAACATGATCTAAGTGGTGGTTTGGGAAGCCCACTGAGGCTTCAAGGGTTCAAAGCCCTGGGCTGTCTGACAATCTCATCCCCAACTCATGCATTGGGAGCCCCTAGAGCGCAGGACAGTGGCTACATTGGGCAAGCAGTGCACTGTTTCCATCTTTTATTGGGCATTAATTCTCAATTAGGATTTGAAAGGATTCAGCAATGACTGACTTCCTCACGGAGGGGTGCAGGTCAAGGAGGTCATGGTCAGGAGTGCAGAGCGCCCTCCACACTGGTCCCTCTTCAGTGGTACTTGCGTCGCTGCTCATGCTCTGAAGTCAGGAAGGCAAAACAGTAAGTTTCTTAAAAGCTGTTATAGGGAAAGCATGAGATGACAGGGACGGCAGCAGAATATAATCACACAAAGCCTTCCTTAGAATTCCTTTCAGGAGATGACCCAGAACCTGCTTGCTAGTGTCTTAGCAGAATCCACAGGCCTGAGGGCACAAAGGGACCTCAGGAGCCAACATGCCACCTGGCCAGCCTCTTCGTTTCCAGAAAAAACACTCACTCAGACAAACAGCCTCAAAGAGCCCCTTCTTCAGAGGCAGCGTCACCCTGGTGCAGCAGACTGGCAAGGGGCTGGATGCTATCAGAAACAGCCCATGAAACCCAGTCAGAGGCTGCCACTGACAATTCCCGGCATCTCCCACCAGACAAGCTCCTCTTGGGCCTCAGGGCCAGGAACAGCACTGTACAGACACCGGATTATACCACTCAACCTATTTCCCTCTTTGTATTGGCTACTAAGATCAAGCCAAATTTTAGCAGAGCCTGCAGAATCATTGAATGCCTCCTAAATACTACCTTTTACTCTAGCTTCATCTCGATTTTCCCATGTTCTCTGACAGTTTTCTCATTTAAAACAATATCCCATACACTGTATTTTGTTAAGTAGCCCCAATTCTTTTAGGTGGAAGTGTAGGCAAGGAACATACCAAAGTTCCCTCAGCTCACAGGAGAAGGTGGACTGCTGCTCTATCTAACAAAGTGAGCCAGTACCACCCTCTTCTGGGAAACTAAAGGCAAGAAAACCCAAGAGGCACTCACTGAGTTCCTTGTAAGAAATGCAGTAGTTGAAAAGCACGTAACACGCCAGCACCATGGAAAGCCCAGCGACACCCCCTTTCTTCACATTGATGTACTTGTTGTAATACCGGTAGTAACCTGCAAACAGAAGACGTGCTCAATGCCCTGATCTGCTGTGAATGTTTCTGAGTGCTCAACTGAGTCTGGTTGAAATTGAGGGACCCCATCCTGCTGTGGCTCTTTAAGCCACTCACCCTAATTAGTGGACCAAGGTGAAAAGTACAAATGCCCTGTAGGGTCTCCAGTTCTAGAGCTAGGCCCACCTTGATTCTGCTTCTACCCTTTGCCCTTGATCTTGTAGACTTGGCTCAGCTTGTCAGCCTTTGATATTACCTCAATTCCAGCTCAGAGGATCCCCTTACCCTAATTCTGATCCAGACTCCAACCCCCAATAAGGGCCACTTGGCCATGGCCAGCTGAGCCCTTGGGGAGAAGGAAGGCTTCTGTGCCTTCATCTCTTCACTGGGTGCCTAGCCATGTGCAGACACATGCACCCACCAGGGAGGAAACAAGCATTAGTCTCTGCCCTCTTAGGGCTCGAAGCCTAGTTGATGAAGAAGTAAATGATGACAGATATAACATATAGTTTAAAGTAGTGAGGGATGCCATGAAGGAGCTGGACAGGGAGCTTCAAGCACAAATAGGCCACATTCACCTCCCCTGAGGAGTCTCAGGACTGCTGTAACTAGGTGTGGGGAAAAGGCAGAGGATTCTGTTCTTTTTTTTTTTTTTGTCTTCTTCCATGTCCGGCAACGGATCGCAACACTCAATGTCGCCCCCATACCGGACCGAGACCGGCAACGGGATCGCAACCCTCGGTGTTGCCCCCACGCCTCGCTCAGCCAGTGAGCGGGAACCGGTCTGTATGTGGGAACCGAACCCTCGGCGGGAGCGCTGCCGCGCTTCCCAAGTGGCGCACTAGCGCAGTGCGCCACCGGGCCGGCCCCAGAGGATTCTGTTCTAACCTGAGGGCAAAGCTGAAGGAAAGGCCTTAGCGCAGAAGGAAACTACACATAAAAGACAGCCACAGGGCAGCCACTATTAGAGAAACAGAAGGAGGGGGCCCTCTAGGAGACCTCACAGGACCCCTGGGATTATCTGGGTCTTTATTTCTGAAATGATGGGATGGGTTACACAGGATGGATCTGACTAGTCATGCACTTTTTAAATGCACAGACCTGAAGAATAGGCCACTTCAAATATCTGTCTTGGAAGTCCTGGCAGGGAGATAAGCGTTTCATTACAGACTGATGTCCATCATTACAGACTGATGTCCACTATAGTTCAAACTTATTTTCCTCTTAAAGAAGTATTAGGATGTGAAAATGCTCATAGACATTTCTTTAAGATAGAGGCAGAGGTACTGATTCCAAACAATGGAAAACATTTTCTTGGCTGAAATATGTCACAGCCAGTCTGAGATTGGGCCAAACAAATATGGAAATTCAAGGGCTAACAACTCCCTGCCCTTCCTACATAATTTAAAGGCATAACTAAATGCCTTTATTGCTGAAATTAAGTCATGGGAAAAAGAGACCTAAACCAGAGATCTGCTTTTGTTTACACACAACCATAAGGTTCTGACCTCTTTGAAAGGCTCCAGCAATGCCTTTTGGGGAAAAATCCCGCATCAATATCCAGCTTGGCAGCTCTCCTAGTTTGACATCCATGAGTTTCTTCTCCTTCACTGGTACTGAAAAGGAAGAGCGAAAAAAGACACCCACTAAATAACCTCCCAGTAATACAAGCAGCAGCCTTTTATGTCACTACTTCAGCTATTCAATAAGAGTGCATAATGTAAGTACACAGAGGCTGAACATAAATAATATTATGAATAGATACATTGCATCAAATCCACTATTTTAAGCCTGAGTCTGTATAATGGCAGAACTGCTACAGCGGCAGCTTTAGTACACAAGATGTCTGAATAACAGCTTGCTGGGAATAACTCTAAAACAGACAGCTAAAGGCCCTGAGGAAGCAAGCAATAAAGTGGAGGGCAGAAGAGATTACTGCAAAACTAGCATTTACTTTACATATATTAGTTTATTTAATCTTTACAAGCAGTTGATGCCTTTACCTTATGGGGGAAGGGGAATAAATTCAGAGGTTACGCAACTTGGCCAAGGTCACACACACCTCATGGAGGAAGGACTGCCCCTTTGTTCCTGAAGCCAATCTGAGGGTGGCCTGTCCAAACCCTGGGCAACTGTGGCATGAGAGGAGGTGTGGAAGGGACAGCAGTGTGAAGTGCCTATAAGTGTCTCACTGTGACTGGACGCACTTGTTAATTGAGGAAGGGCTTCGAGGAGCACCTAGGTTGACACAGCTGCCAGCCTCCCCAGATATGCCAGCTTGAGTAAGTTCAATAAAAGGATGAACAAAGGACTTTCCACCTCAAGCATTTCCTGGGACCACAGAGGTCAACAATTTCCAGAGTTAGAAATAAGACAATATATTCCAAGGAGTCAAATGACTTAGTAAAAACCATTCCAAATGATTCAACAGGCCCCAGACCATATTCCAACGAGAGTTTGAGGACAAAGAACAGGAAGGGCTCCTGGTTGAGCCATACTGTATTCATCTCTGGGCCCAAGAGGAAAATAGGGAGGGCTTGACCTGTGAGTGTCAAGGAGATGTTCATATGGAGGGAATGGGCTTCTCCTGTTCTCCCTGCAAAGATCAATTTTAAAAAGCTTTTAGCAGGTGTCTTCTTTAGGGCAAGGAGTCAAGGACCACTGTCCCTTCTTAAAGATGACTAATCACAGAAGGAGCAAAACTAAATCACTCCAAGGCTTCTTTTCCATTTTGGGATCCAAGGAAAGACTAAGGCTCCTTCAGGACCAGCCTTAAGAGTCCACTAAGGGGGATCCTACAAGTCTCCTGACATCTCCCAACAAGAGCAAAGGCTTTTGGGCCATTAACATAAATGCAAGGCTAATGGCCAGCTTTTAATCTGCTCTGAGTCATCTGGAGAACCAGGCCCATGGCCTCATAAGTGTCAAGACTGAGTGCTTCTCCATAGGCCACAAGTGACAGATGGAGGCATAAGCCTGTGACTTCCATGCATGGCTTAAGGGACACCATTTAGGCTGCCTGCCCCAAACTGGCCTTAACCTTCCATCTACCCTCACCCAACAAACATGGAGCACCTACTGTATGCCAAGCAGTGTGCTAAGCACTGTGAATACAGGACCGACCACAGAAGAAAACCCTGCTCTCAAGGAGCTAACATTCTACTTGTCCAACAATGATCTCCTGTCCTACCCATCTTCCCTGCTCCCCACATTTCAGCCAAGGCCCTGTTCTTCATATACAACAAGATTATTCTCACCTGAGGGCATTTGCAGAGCCCCTAGATCATCACTGGGCTATCTCATGCCTTCTCAGAGGCCTCCTTCCCTGCCTGCCCTATCTCAAATAAGCACTACCACTTCCTTCCTATATAACCATTGAGCTCCAGCTTCCTTATCTGTGAAATGGCTTAGTCCAAGGATTAAATGAGAACTGATGTAAAGGCATTTGGAACAGTGCTTGGAACACTGTAAACTGTTGTTATTACTATTGAAATCTAAGGTCTATGTGAAACATTAAAAAAAAAAAGAAAGAAAGAAAGAAAGGGAGTTGAGAAAGAAATGGTTGCCAGATACGCACTTTTTTTGTTTCATTTAAGAGATGTCTTATCATCTTTTATTTTTAGAAATAAATATTCCTTAGCCCTTTCTTTTAAAAAAAAAAGGAAAGAAATGATATGTAACTGGACTTCAGCGGGTGTCCTCTTCAGGGAACCTGGTACATGACAGACTGTCAGTAATGGTTGTGGAACAACCATAGGTTCTTGAGAGGGTAAGTGATTTTATGACTTGAAGAAGCAAACTGTCTACTTACTATGGACTTTTTTTTAAACATAAAAGACTTCAGTGATTAACCATATCCTTTACTTCTTTACAAACAGAAAACTGATTAGTTAGGGAATATTTATAAAATGTGAGATAGTCTCACATATTCCCCCCCAAAAAGTGAATTTCAGGATATGCTACAAATCTCTATTAGTTGGTAATGATAGTACCCATCTTGGTATGACCTATACCCTTCTCTGTCACCTTGCCTATGTTAGTTCTAGAAAAGTTTAAGAAGCACACATCTTACATCCAGTTTTGTCTTCACTTGGAACAGCAGGCTTTTAGTGCAAGGGAAACTTTCTTTTTGAATAAGTACATAGTCAATATTTTTGCCGCACTCTTGCCTGCAGTGAGGAACACAAGCATGTCATTCTAAAACCAACCGACAGGGTAATGTGGTGGAGCGTGGGTAATGAATGTACAGATGGAACTACATGGCAGAAGTTGTTAACCCCTGAAGCTGGGTAATGAGTACAAAGCATTCATCACATTATTGTTTCTTTTGTGTTTGAAATCTTCCCTAATCAAATGTTTCAAAATGCTTTTAAAACAGAACTATGTGGCAGGAGATGCACCAAAGAAAAACAATATTTTAAATCAAAGTATTTTTGACTGGCATTAGATAGGTGACTCAAAAAACAAAACAAAACAAAAAAGCCAGGTTTCTCTGGGCCCAATGAAGCTATTTTTTCACAGTCACACAAACTACGTAAACATACTCTGCATTCTCCTAACCATGTTCAGAGGTGGGCATGGTGCCTGGTACATCACAGGAAAAAAAGGCCAACAATTTAAAATTTATTTTTCTACCTATTTATATTTCTACACTATGAGTGTTTCCTTAAACAAAATTAAGAAATGTATAAGCAAAGAAAAAATACATCCCTAAGGAGAGCCAAGAACAGCACCATCACAAGATTCCAAGGGACCACTGATTCATCAGAAGTGCATCTTCCCTTATACCAAGAACTTCTCTTTCAGTGAAAGACAAAGGCCTTAATCCTTGGCAGCCACATTAGAGCCCCTCCCCCAACACTGCTCGGCACTGCATGAACATCCACCTGCAATCACTGCCTCACATAAGAGATGCAGTAGAGTGCAGTGACAAATAGAACAGAGTCTGGGGTCAAGTATTCTGGCGTTAGTGCCACTTTGTAGCTGTGTGCCCTTGGGCAAGTTATTGCTCTGTGTCTCAGTTTCCTCGTTTGTAAAATAAGGGTAATAATAGTACCCACTTTGGTTCTTGGATCTAGCTACTATGTAAATGAGAACTATTATCATTCTGCCTGATTGTGAGCTACATGAAGGTGGGAACATCTCCACAGTTCCTGGTACAGACAGACTCTCAGAAATGGTTGTGGAACAACCACAGGTTCTTGAAAAGGTAGGTGATTTTATGACTTGAAGAAGCATACTGTTCACTTCTTATGGAGCTGCATGGAAAAGTGAAGTGTCTCCTGGGTGCTAAATCCAACGCAGAGGTTAGCCAGGGAGTAAAGATTTTAGGCTTTGCAGTCCACATAAGGTCTCTATAGCACAGTCTTTTTTTGAAACAACCTTTCAAAAACATAAAAACCATTCTTAGCTCATGGTCACACAAAAACGGTCCGCAAGAAATCCGGCCACTGGCCACAGGAATTGCTAACCCCTGATCTTACCTACTACTGATAATTCTTATTTCCCTCACTTTATTTGCTCATGAACTATTGGTTTTGTGCTCCGGCAACAGGCAACATCTAAAAGATCATCAATACTTAAGAAACATGAGCTCCAAGTTCTTCATGTAGAGTGATGCTGAATGGCCAGCCATGTGACATGACCTAACTCAAAGGTCACAGAGTTTTAAAAGCTGGGATGACCAACTTACACCAACTGAGCAATTAACTGTGGGCGAGGCAGTGTTCCAAGTATCTTTCGTGCACTAAATTGCTTAATCCTCAGGCCAGAGCACTCTTCACTACAACCCTCCGCCTACAAACGAGGTTCAATGCTCTTTCTTCACGTTGTCTCCTTTAAACAACACAGCTACCATAAATGATGAATATTCTTACACCCATTTTACAGTTGGGAAAACAGCTTCACTCTCACCTTTCCTGATCGCCTCTTCATTTCTCCAGGCTGAGGTTAAGAATATAGAAATTGGGGTAGGACACACATGGGTTCATCGAAACCCTACCACTATCAGGCTGTTGTGACTTCAGACAGGTCACACCGTGTCGGACCATTATTTTCCTCATTTTTAAAATGGGATCAACGTTCCTGACACTGACAGCTTAACGAAGCTACTGTGAGGATCTAGGGCTAAAACATGGTTTGCATATTCAATTAAAAAAAAATTAGTGTGCACAGTCGGATGAGTGTAGAGATTTACACATGCACGTCAACGAAAAGCCTGCTGGTCATGAGACCATCCTTGCAAATGAAGCTCATTAACCGTGAAGCCTCAGACTCCTAGATTAGAATCCCCGCTCAGCCCTCTCATAAGTTGTGACCTTGAACTGGTCACTTCACCTCTGAGCCTATTCAACATATATGTATCAAACCTTACGTGGTGTCAGACACCAGCCTAGACATTAACCACGCTTACAGCTTAGTTTGAGCTTCGGCTTTGGGAAGAAGGATAGAAGCTGCGCAAGGGGTTCAAGTGCAAATCGCATGGGTCGCGGCGTGGAGGGAAGCAGCAACTCCCTAGCGTATAGAGAGAGCAACACAAAGCCCAAGCCTGGAGGCGCATCCCTCGGCTGCCCTCACCCTCCACGCCGCAGCGGGGCGGCGCGGGCCCTATGCAGCAGGAGGCCAAGGCTGGGTGAGCGGAGTAGGATCGGGCGGCGCAGGGCCCTGGAACAAGGGTCCGGCACACCTCAGGCGAGACAGCGGCGAAGTCCCTGAGCGAAGGGCAGACGGCTCTGCACCGCCCTCCCCTCCCGGAGCGGTTCTTGGCCCTGGACCCCAGCTCCTGCCTTCAACACCGCGTCCAAACAGCCCTAACCGGGGCCGGCACTCACCGACTGACGCCATCTTGGAGTCCTGGTGTCCGCTGCTCTGAGCCGCCCGAGGGCTGCTGGGTAGGGAGCGCACGCCCCAGCGGGAGCGGGGAGCGGAGGCTCACGGGAAGCAGGTCAAGACTAGTGCGAGCCTGGGGCCGCAAGAGCGCCATGAAGTGAAGGGCTAGGTCCCTTGAAGGCAAACGCCCGGGGACCTCGCAGTTAGCGTGGGCACCTCAGCCTGGGCGCCCTATCCGAGGAGGCGGGTAGGGACCAAAAAGATGGACAAAAAAGGATGTCCTGGCTTTGTGACCCTGTTCCCTGTGTTATGAAAAATGAGAGGGATATATCAAGACTCTTCCTCTCCGCTGTGCGGGATGGAAGGTAAACTCCAACTCTCGAGGAATTCACAGGCACCAGGAAAAGCTGTCCAGGTTTAGGCTCCAAATAAGTTTGATTCAAGAGCACCTATATGTGTCCAGGTCCAGGGCTGGGCTCTGAGGGCAGAAATAAACAAGACCCTAGGGGTAGTGTCAAAGATAAATAAAGCTGCAGGGCCGGCCAGGTGGAGCATTGCTACAGTGCGCCGCTTGGGGGCGCGGCAGCGCTCCCGCCGAGGGTTCGGATCCCACATACAGACCGGTTCCCGCTCACTGGCTGAGCGAGGTGTGGGCGCAACACCGAGGGTTGCGATCCCCTTGCCGGTCCTGGTCCGGTACAGGCGCGCGACACTGAGGGTTGCGATCCGTTGCCGGACACGAAAAAAAAAAAAAAAAGAAAGATAAATAAAGCTGGAGGCTAGTTCAAGTGGTAAGGACAGATTTTAATCAGTAATATACTTTTGCAGTAGGGAAAAGAGTACAGCCTGAATTGAACTCAACTTCAGTTTGTACAGAGGTGAATAGGCTTTTAAAAGGGAGAATGATGGAATAGGGAGAGGGTTAGCAGGGGCTGGGTAGAATCAGGGAAATGAAAAATTACAAAAAGGAATGGGGATTGATCTTTGTGAAACCCATCTGGGTTTGGTAACTGGTGGTTATGGAAGTTAGGCTCCTGCTCTTCCACAGAGGTTAGGAGACTGGGGCCCTACCCTCATGTGTTGGCCGGAACAAACAGGAAATTCTCTGCAGCTTTGAGCTTTCTCAAGCAGGCACTTGAAGGAGGGATGGATGGGGGATAGGGTGATTCAAGGGATGTGGCCTTGAGCTGTTAGAAACTATGTTGGTTTGTATTCAAATCTTCATAGGCCCAAGGCTCAGACCTATTTCAGAAAGGGCTTAGAGGAACCTGGCTGGAGTATGGTCAAGGAGAGAGTCTTTGTCAGTCCACAGCTCCAGCGCTTCTTTCTGCCACAGTGATGCCTCACCACCATCTTTTTTGTTCTGGAAAGGACATGATCTGGTGTAGATAATGAAGGCCTCAAATAACTGGGCTCCTTTCCTGGTTCAGTAATCTAACCTGAGCAAGATGCTTTGACTCTCTGAATCTCAGCTTCCTCCTCTATAAAATAGGGATATGACACTTACCAGGCAACCCTTGTTGTAGGAATTAAAGGAAACAATGTGTGTGTGAAAGTAAAGGATTAAGAACTGAGTGGGTATTAGAAATTGGACGAATGAGCTGATAGCTTGATCAGGAGGGTGACTTGGGGGAGTTAATGATCAAACTTGTCTTTTGTCCGTCATTTATTCATTTGCCAAATACACACTGCTCTGTACTGGGCCCTGGGGATATAGAAGTCAACCAGACATGGCCTCTGTGCTCTAGGATACCCTGGTATTACACAGGTGACTGATGTGTAAACAGGTGAGAGCATAGCAATGTACAAGGCATGCAGCAGGGAGCCATGAATTCCTTGGTGAGGGGGAGGTCTGGGAGGGCTTTAGAGAAGAGGTGCTTATCTGAGCTACGTTTGGAAAAATGAAAAGGTGGTTGCCCAAGTAGAAAGGTAATGAAGAGCACTCCAGGCACCAGAAACCACGTGTGCAAAGGTGTAGAGGGCTATGGTGATGTGGTGAATTTGGGACAGAATGGCAGTGGTTGGGAAATTATAGTTTAATGGGTACAGAGTTTCTGTTTATGATGATGAAAAAGTTCTGGAGATGGATGGTGGTGATGGTTGCACAACCAAAAATTACCATATGTCCAAGGAAATCCTCTGTGAAAGACAGAAACCAGCTCAAGGACAAAACAACATGGCAACCTTTCCTTGGTCTCCAAAATGTAACCCAAACTAAAGATCAATGTTGGGAAGATGGGGGCAGATGAGAAGGTTGCACATGGGTGGTGGGTGTACAAGGGACGAAAAAGACCGAATTGCATGCATGGCATTTAGAAATATGGAGATATGTACTGAAAAGCAACAGCCAAAAGTGTCGGAAGTAGATAATGCTGGGGAAGGAGAGATGAGGGGGAGAGGGCAGTTAGGACATTGCTGCTTGTGACAGTAAATGTAAATTAATTGACTGTTTATACCCTGCATGGGTGTAGTGGATTGAATTATGTCCACCAAAACTCACTGAAGCTTGAATTGTGTCCCCCAACTTTTATGTATTAGAAACTTAGCCCCCACTGTGACCGTTAAGAGGGTCGGAAATCCTATTATGGTAATTGAAAGGTGGGGCCTTGAAGAGGTGATTGGATTGTAGGACCATGCAGTAGTGAATAGATTAAAAATGGTGGTCAGGGCCGGCCCCATGGCGCACTCGGCAGAGTGCAGCGCTGGGAGCACAGCGACGCTCCTGCCGTGGGTTCGGATCCTATATAGGCATGGCCAGTGTGCTCACTGGCTGAGCGCGGTGTGGGCGACACCAAGCCAAGGGTTGCGATTCCCTTACCGGTCACGAAAAAGACAAAAAATAAATAAATAAATAAATAATAAATAAATAAAAATGGTGGTCAGGGGCGTGGTTCTGAGGGCTTTAAAAGGGGAGCATGAAGAGTCTGTCTCTCTCTCTGCTTCCACCATCTTGCACTGTGAGATCCCTGGGTCACTGTTGCCACCACCAGATGGACTTTGGACTTCCCAGCCTCAGAAACTGTAAGCAATAAATTCGTTTTCTTTGTAAATCACTGAGTTTCAAGTATTTTGTTATAAGCAACAGAAACAGACTAATACTACAGATAATTTGATTAAATTTTAAAAGAAATAATGTAAAGTATCACACAGAGTGGGTTGCTTAATGAATGATACTTCTGACATTACCAAGGGAAACTTACCCTTATCTCTGATAAACACATGCGTGCAAAAAAGAGCTCCAATTCATAAATCTTTCTACTTGTTCCTTCCCAACTACTGTTGTTCACTTTTACTCTGATTGGAATAGATATATAAAGCTAGAGATACATGTAGATATGGACACAGAATGCATATGGAAATACAGATAAATACAGGCCACAAAAGATAAAAAGAATTCATTCTTGAATATGATGTTCTATAATAAACCATAGCAAAGGCTAACAACAATATAATATTTTTCTTACCTAATTCTTCAACTTGATTCCTTTTGGTGATTTTTAAAATTTTCAGATTGTCAGATTTCACCCTTGCCTGCTTTTGGTATTTATCATTCTCATTTTATATTTTTGATCCATCCATTCTAAGACTTCTGCTTCCCATGTCAAATGCTGTCCAGTCCCTGCTTCTCTTGTGAGTTAGCTGTGTTGCTTGGCTGCCTCTTCTGGTGGCTTCTGAGCTCTTCTTTCCTCCACCATCCCCCAGGTTATCACTTACTGTGGTAGATATATTGGGCAGGATGGAGGTCAGACCCTGTTATGTGTCAAGCAATGGTGAGTTCAAGGAAGAGGAAGCAAGGAGCCTCTAAGCAGAGGCTGTAGCCCACAAAAACCCCGTGGTGGCTCACATTCGGAGTCTTAGACTCCAACTCTAAGGAAGTGTCCAGGTCAGGGCTTCCGCTTCAAGATCCTGGGAAGCAGCTGCACTGGGTCTTGGAGAAGGGAAGACAGGGTCTGATTGCTGGGCACATTAGTTCCCACCTGGTATCTCTGATTTCTCATCCAGCAAGGCTTTTGTGCTGCTCAGACTATACCGCTGTTGACAACCACATCGGTTGACTGGGCCTTTGTCACTGATTCCTGCTGGTAAGTGAGAGACATGCAAAGATTTTCCTAAGGCAATGGCTAAGGAGGGCCCAGACCAGAAATGCAAACATTTCTTTGCCTTCTTTCAAAGCTGGAAGAGTGGCTTCTGCTCTAGACTGCTGCTGCCACACCTCCCCCCCCACCCCCCAGAGGTTTCTCGTGGTTGTGGGTCTGCTGGTTCCTGGGTTCCATGTTTTCTTTTTCAGAATTTTGAGTGACAGATTTTACAGGACAGAGCCAGAAGCCTCTGTTAATGCACCAGTGCAGCAGGATCTGGACCTCCTCTTTGTGGTTGCAATTGTATTTAATATTGCAAATATTTGGCACAGCTCTGACAAATGCAGGGGACCCCAGGATGAGTGACTCCTGAGCCCTCCCCTCATGGGACACTGGGGGTACTCTGTGCCTTTTCCTTACTCAGAATCTCAGCCATCAGTCCACGCTGAGTAGCCAGCCTGCCCCCAGAAGTCACTTTCTAAGGCCCAACTCTGCCTGTGGCCCTCCCAGGCTGAAGCAGCTTCCAGGTCCCCATGGCCACCAGTCTAAGTCTGCAATGCATTTCAACTCGTGATGCCTCTGCTGGTTTTCAGGGTCACTGTCTGGCCTCACCCTCCCTCTCGAGCTTTACCTCCACTGCGCCTCAGAACTTTCTTTGTGCCCATCATGCTGGTCTTTGTGCACCTCCTCTAAACCTTGTTTTGTTTAAACCCTCACCTTCCTCCCGTCTTTAAATTCCAAACTGTGCATGCCTCAAGCCTACATCAGGGGAGCTTTCTCTGAAGGGACTCCTTGAGTCACGGACCAGACTTAGAAATCCCTGAGCCCTCCATAAACTCCATACTAACATGATAGGAAGTTTTAGAGCTGTGACCTACTCCATCATGTCCTGCTTATCCCATGGCCAGGCCCAGCTCAGGACTGAGATTCAGTGTGTGATGGAGGGGGCGGGTTGAGAGGATGGGGGATGGACTAAACTCCAGCACATTGCTAATTCTTTTTTTTTTTTTTTTAAATGACCGGTAAGGGGATCTTAACCCTTGACTTGGTGTTGTCAGCACCATGCTCTCCCAAGTGAGCTAACCGGCCATCCCTATACAGGGATCCAAACCCGTGGCCTTGGTGTTATCAGCACCACACTCTCCCAAATGAGCCACTGGCTGGCCCAAGTGCAATGCTAATTCTTGGCCCATGCAAGTGTCAAAACTCCTGCAGTATTTCCTGCTGCACTGGCCATAGGGATAGTTTTAAAACAACAATAAACAATAATGATGGTGATGGTGATGAGCTGGTCTTTATGGAGGCAAAGCCTCCCTCTCATGACACTGTGGTGTTCCATCTAAACCCCCTTCAGAGAAGGAATTATTGCCCATGTTGCTGGGACAACTGTTGACAAGAAGCCTTCAGCTGTCAGCCCTGTTCAAAAATTGTCTCCACTGACGAGGGCCTCCTCCCACAGCAGTTCCCCTTCCTTCAGCCATTTGCATACAAGCTGAGGATGCAAAAAACCCAACCCCATTGGCCCCCCACTCAGAAAAACTGTGAACAGCCTTCTTGGCTTCTGAGAAATTGATGAGGTTAACGGAGACCTTCACTGGAATCTCACACAGCCCAATTCCTCCCTCTTCCCAGTCCTGTGTCTTCCTTTCCCTTCCATAGGTGATGATCGCATGAGTGTCCCCAATAAACCTCCGGCACACTATTCTCCATCTCAGAGGCTACCTCCAAGGAGCCCAACCTATAGCAGTTGGTGCCAGAAGTGGTTCAGGAAAGTAGGGATGGGATTTGAATGACCAATCACTGACTGTCCAGCTATCCAAGAGGACCCCCCCCACCTCCACCAGTCATAGGCTAAAACATGCACTGGCGGTGAACTGCAGCAGCCTACAGGTGGAAGCAGTGCCTAGCTGGCTTCTGATTAATATCAGGAAATTAGTCATTGTAAGGACAGTGGCAATTGCAGTGGCTATAAGTAAGCTATAATTAATCAGTAGTCAAGAGATAATCGAGGAAGCCAGAGGCTCTCTTTGGCAGCACAGAGAGTAACTCTCATCATGGTAGCTAAAGGGCAGAGAAAGCTGAGGGCCAGACCCAGGTCTTACTCATGAGTAACACAGTCTGAGGAGGTCAAACTCCCAATCTGGGGAGGCCTACTATGCCAAGGTCAGAGTGCTGGTGGAGAAACAATGGGACCTGACACATGGGGTGGGGATAGCTAGTTGGATGCACCCCCAAATCTTCAACCCCTAGTTTTACGTGTACTCTTTGAGTCTGCAGAATTGACCCCCTCCTTCCTATTAAGGGCCAACTCTCCACCCTTAAAGACTGTGCTGGGCCACCCCCCTGCAAAACTCACATCACCACCTTTTGGTCTTCCCTCACCTTCCAGTCTGGCCAGTAAGCCCATAATTAGGGTTAAGTCACAATGTGACCCAGCTGGGCATGTGCTTGTTGAAAAGGGAAGAAGGGGGGTTGCCCTAATGAGCAGCAGGACCTAAAACACAGGGACCTACTGGAGGTGGAAAAGTAAGGGGTGTCAAGTTTCAGGTTCCTCAGGCATGCATCCAGCCCCTGCCGACCTCACCCCTGCAATTCCTTTTGAATTAGGAAGAGGTCTGCATCTTTTTCAACACTGTAAAAGGTTTGCTGTGAAAAATATCTTGCATCTGTCCTTTCTGAGACTTTCTCTATTCATTCTGTTCAGCACCCAGATTTTACTGCCCACAGAACATTGACACTCCTGCATCTATTTCCCTTCTCAGCCAGAGTTCCCCCAGGCTTTCTGAGACTTTCCATAATATTAGCATCGCTGAGCTCACCTGGCGATGCCCTTCCTATTGCTACTACTCCACCAGTCTGGGAATGTGGGTATTTCATGGGTATTTCTTCCCAACCCTGTGGGGCTCTGCTTGGTGTTTCTCTGCTTTTTCTTTAGCTTTCCCAAGGGTAGAGAGAAGGTAGATGTGGGAGGCCTGAGACCCAGAAGAGGAGACTTGGGTCAGAGTGGCCATCTCGGTAGAGCCTGCTTTAAAGTGCTTCTGAAAGGAAGGGACCAACACAAGAAGTAGGAGCTGGAGCGCCTCTTCTTGGCCCCTAGGCTCTGTCTAGTATGAGCCCTGGTGACCTGCGACTTTATTGCTACCTCATATCTGCCTGGCTGTGACCCCGCTGTGTTACAAGGAGGCGTGGAGGAAGCCCGCATCCCCACTTGACACCCTCTGGGGAAATCATCTTGGGGGAGCACCTGTCTGTCTCCAGCTACCAAGGGTCCCAGCCTGTGGGGAGTCCTTGTCCTCCGCCAGCCGGTAGGAGTCCTTACCTACCTACTCTTCACCCACTGTTGAATCAAGAGATGTCCCAGAATTTATTGGTGAATTTATTGGAGCTCAGAGACAGTGACCTGTTCCAGGATTACACCACCATCCAGAAGCAGACAGGTCATGCAACCCAGTATTCCCCAGCACCAGGATGCAGACAGCAGAGGGGTCACAGAAGCCCAGCAGGGCGTCTGCTTAAGTACTGGTGGTCTTTGGGACCTCGAACCCAGTGCCTCAGACCCTGCCCCACCCCATGTGCATAGTTTCCATGGTAAAAGGTAAACAAGCCTAAACACAAACCTAATTTCTTAATTTGTTCATAAATACTTTGTTTAGCATAAATGTGGGAAATATTTCTCCCTGTTTTTCCTTCGTTGGCCTTAATTACAGTGTTTCTTTCGTTTTTTTTTTTTTCAGTTTGTTTATTTTTCTATTCTTTGTATTTGACTTTTATTTCAGCAACAGGTAATTTTTGTAGCTAGTTAAATTTGGGGTAATGTTTAGTAATGAATAATAGAAGGTGATGACAGAAGTTTCAGCTGGGTGTTCTGTGTCAAAAAAATAAAGACTGATGGGGGAACCCTTGCTTGAATGATGGTCTTTGATGCCTGCAGCCTGTAATGTCAGAGATGAGCTGATTTAGGAATAAAGATACAATGAAAATCTAAAGATGCAGGAAAGGAAGCACTAACACTCAGACGTCCACTCTCACTTCCTGAGGTGGTACAAAATGTTTGTGGGTTTTGCTCTTGCAAATTGCTCATGGTAGCTTCTACCGTGATAAGCAAACACAGCTCCCATGGAAATCATTCAAATTAAGGAGAATGGCAAACCAGTTTTTATCCTGGACAAACCTTCCCTTTGTTCCCCAGGGGTTTTCTATCAAGGAATCTGCGTGGCAGGCAAGAGGTCATGTCATTTAGGAATGCTAACAGAAATGCTTACCATGTTCTTTCTGCAAGTGTCCTTCACTGTAGCTGATCCTCCCAAGACACCAGCTTCTTCCCCTCCAAAATCTGAACGCAACAGGAACTAAAATGAGCTGGAATACATAATGTCCATATCCTTTGACATGTAATCAAGTTGCTTTGGAGCTGGGCTTCCTGACTTTGAGTCCCTACCTGCCACAGGCCCTGTTGTGTGGGTGTGGGGTGTGTCTTAATTAAATTCCTCTCACTTTTTGTGTGTGTGTGTGGGTGGCCCATACAGGGATGGAGCCCTGAACTTTGATGTTGTCAGCATCACTTTCACCAACTGATCTAACAGGCCGGCCTCTCACCTTTCATATATAAAGGGGAAAAGAAAACCTGACTCTAGGGCTAATGTGTGGTTAGTGTGGGAACCAGCAGCTCGAGGCAGGAGCAGCCGGTGGTACCCGTGTCCCCGCCGCTCACCATGTACACCCTGGGGCGTTCGCGGGGACTCAGACATTGTCGGAGCCCACGATCCTGACACCAGGAGCCTGGGAGGCCCCAGAGAGAAGCCGGAGGGACACACCACGATGACCCGTCCCCAGGGGGCGGACCGAAGGGCTGAGGGGGTAAGAGCTATGACTGTACTCATATATGTGCAAATGCCACGGTTTTAGTTAATGAACACGAGTGGGGGGAGAGCAGATTATTTCATAGAGACAATTGTATTTCCCACAATAGCAGCTGCGTGTGCCGTTCTAGTGTGGGCGCTATGTAAGTGTGTGTGTGTGTGTGTGTGTGTGTGTGTGTGTGTGTGTGTATATATATATATATATAATTTTTTCCCCCCTGCTGGATTATTAAAAGTCCCCAACAGGGCTTTATTTTTTCTTTTCCATATCCTGTCCTGCAGCCTTGGCCCTTTTGTCCGGATGCTGAAGCCAGGCGTTGGCGCGGGCCATGCAAAGACCGGCAAACGCCCTCAAGTTCTCCTCCCCCTCGGTGATGACTCCAGTCTTCTCCTTCTTGTAGACATTCCGCACGGGCATCACTGGTCCAGTCACCTGGGTGGCCAATCTGAGCTCCTCAGCAGGGCCGTCTCATTCTTGGGGCTGCGGACTTCCTGGGTGGGGCTCTACTCCAGCCGCCGCACGTTGGCCTGCAGGGACTCGGCGGACTTGTCCCGCCTCCTCGGATCCCCGGACATCCCAATGGTCCGGGCCAACTTCTTGTGGACGGCCACCCTGGGCTCCTCCGGGCTGGAGCCCCTGCGGCCGCACTCTGGTGTGGTAGAGCACCTCGGGGCACCTCACGACGGGCGGGACGGACCAGGGGCCGGGCCGGGGCTTGGGACCAGGCGACGCCGTTGCGGGCCCGGCCTTGCACCTGCGGACCTTCCGCGTCGGCTGGTTGCACCACGCGGCCAGCGCCGCTGCCAGGCCGTGTGGACGTGGGGCTTCAGGAGCATGGATACGTCGCTCTTGCCGGCACTGAGCCCAGATTTCCGATCACTTTCTCCATCTTCCACCGGAGGGGAGGGCTGGGCCGTCCATCCTCTTACGGCTCTCAGTGACCCGGGGTCCCCAGCGCCCCATCCCCGAGCTCCTGGACGGGAAAGGGACAGGATCCCGCCAAGGGGCGCCGCCGCCGCCGCAGCCAAGGCCCCAGCTCTGGCCCAGGCCATGACCACAGACGCCGCCGTCCCGGCCCGCCTGCCTCCACCACCCCAGCCACCACCGTGTCCCGAGCGCCTTCCCCGCGCGCATCGCTCACCCGGACCGGACGTGCGCGGGGCACTGGCCCCACACCCTACAGCTGGGTCGCCTCCAGCGCCACTGCCGCCCGCCGCGCTCACCCCCTCCTCCTGCTCCTAAGTGCCCTTGTCGATAAAAGGAAATTGCCTCCTCCATAAGTGTGACCCACGTGCAAATCCTCGTGGTGCTCCGTGTGCGGAAGGGCTGGGAGGAGAGAAACCCGATCCTTGGCGACCCCACCCCAGCCTTCCCGCTAAGCTGCGCTGGGCATTTTCCACAATCGCTTCCCAAACGTCCCTCCCTAAGAGGCTCCATAGCCCTGGAGAGGTGGGTTCTCCTGAATTACAAGGACGAGTATTCCTTAAGCCAGATGCCTTGTGCTTCTGACTTGCTTTGTTTACTTCTAAATTTCGCTTTGAAAGGCTGCATTATAAAAAGGGCAAAGAGTTAATAGTTCATCGCAAGCCATAATAAAGTAAAAACAAATACTGGGAGCTGCACCTAACAACTGCTGAAATTGACATTTCCAAAGCACAAAAGCACCCTGATTCCCAGGACCTCCTGGCGCAAAGGCAGCCCGTTTGACTCCAAATGAGAAGTTTCACTGTTCAAATCTCATTGTGGTCAAGCTTGTGACTTTTTCTTAGAGAACTGGAGTTACATTTAAATTTGGTATTTAGCAAATCAAGCATTTTGTCTTACCTTTTCTTTAGCCCATAGAGACCTTCTCGCGAACAACTCAGCAATGGACAGGCACTTAAGCTGATGGTTAAGGATGACCTGGGATGAGGAAAAATCCACAGGAGCCTAACTTTAGGTCATTTTCTCCACCTCCGTTTCAGGATTTATCCTTATCAGGACTATGCTTCAGATAGGACATTCAGATGACTTCAAATAGGACATTAAAATAGAGCAGGAGAAGATTTGGTTAGAATTTGCTCTGGTGAGAAAATAGTTCTATTGGGTCCCAGGATGGGTATAGTGCAGTCACCCTGGGTTGATACATATCACCTTAACGAAGTCTATTTCCAATTCTGTCTCTGTCTGTCTGTCTGTCTGTCTGTCTCTCTCTCTCTCTCTCTCTCTCTCTCTCTCTCTCTCTCTCTCACACACACACACACACACACACACACACACACACTCCCTCACACTTTCAGGGGTTGAGCTTGTTCTGTCAAAAAAACTCTGAACAGAGTGGTTAACTAGAAAATACTATGAAGTTTATTCAAAATTTATATTAGGATGCAGTACTTGAACTCTCTGAGAATGGAAAGTTACTCTGGCATTTATCACCATTTTACTTAGGATTTATTTATTTTAAAGATGACTGGTAAGGGGATCTTAACCCTTGACTTGGTGTTGTCAGCACCACGCTCTCCCAATGAGCAAACCAGCCATCCCTATATGGGATCCGAACCCGTGGCCTTGGTGTTATCAGCACCGCACTCTCCCGAGTGAGCCACGGGCCGGCCCCTTACTTAGGATTTAAATGCATCCCTTCAATCAGGATATGAAAGTTCTGGATATAAGCCGGCTGTCGTGAACTGAGAGCAAAAAAAAACCCACATCAGCAGAAATGAAGATAGCCGTGTACTCACCAGATTAACACTGCGCCAGCCCCGTTTCCCCTTCATTTTAAACTTCTGTCCTTTACACTCTGCAGAGGAGATGGCAGCGCCCCACCCTCCATCCCCACCCCTCGGGCTCCAGGGCAGCCTGAGCTCCCCATCTGCCACCCCAGAGGAGGGGGCCAAGTGTAAGAGGAGGGTGCTCTCTTTCGGGAGAGTGGCCATGTGCTGCTCCGCCTCAAGGACACTTTCCCCCTGGGACTACGGGGCAGTTTGGGGGCAAAAGCAGAAGTGTGGGATCCCTTCACCCTGAGCAAGTGAATTTTTCTCTTTGTACAAGAGCAGGTCAGCCCTTGCTTTCAACCCCGTTTAATCCAACGGAAGCAGCTGAGTTTTTTCCCCGTCTCTCTGTCGTAGATATGTCCACTTTGTATTAAATGAAGATGGCCCGAGCCCCTTCCCCCATCCCCCCAAAAAACCCAGAAGTTTCTTTTAGATGGGGTTTTTAGAAAGGCGATTGAATAAACCTTAGAATCAGCAGAATTACTGCTTACCTTGACACCAGAGTGATTCGAAAACACACTTTCGGATGCCCAGGCCGGTGTGCACACGTTTTCAACACAGGACATTTCTGTGTATTTGATATGTGTTAACTTCTCACGTCTCAGTTGCGTGGTTCACTATTATTCCTGAGTGCGGACGGTTCGGGATTCCTTCTGAGTTTCTTGTCCGTTTATTATAGGGATATCCAAAGTAGAATGAAAAACTGGATAAGGCCGGCCCGTGGCTCACTCGGGAGAGTGCGGTGCAGATAACACCAAGGCCACGGGTTCAGATCCTATATAGGGATGGCCGGTTCGCTCACTGGCTGAGTGTGGTGCTGACAACACCAAGTCAAGGGTTAAGATCCCCTTACCGGTCATCTTTAAAAATAAATAAATAAATAAAAAATAAAACTGGATAAAGTGGATGTAATACAGGGTTGGGGAGCTCGGGGAGTAGCTTTCACAATCCAGGAACAACCCGCCCCCTCGGGGGGGGGGTGGCTCTCCTGGGAGCAGCGCCCAGGGCTTGAGGTTCCGGCAGCCACTGGGCCAAAAGTGAGGTGGGACAGCACAGCGAGCAGTTCCCTTTGACACTGGAGCGTCCTAAGGATCAGCAGCCGCCAAGGGAAATTCTGCCTGGCAGGGAAAGTGGGAGGGAGTGAAAGCCAGCTGTCTTCCTGGAGCGCGCGATGGGCGCGTGCTGTGTTCTTAGCTGGAGCAGGTCCGACTTGGAGGACTCAAAAGTGAGCCGGGGACTGTGCTGCTGGCCCGACCTCTCGTCTCTATCCCTCCCCACGTTCACATTCCTGCAGCACCGACTCCCCGTGTCATCTGCCTGGGGACGGTCATGCTTGACCCTCCCTCCCTTCGGTGCCTTCCAGTACCTGGAACTTACTTGGAGCCCTGACTGTCCCCAACTTCTGTGAAAGGAAATGGGGCTCTGCGGTGGAAATCCAGTCTGTGTGCGTCGCTTCGCTCTGAAGGTTTTCTCCTCTGCAGATCAGCTCTAAGAGCAGTCTTCCTCATCTATCTCACAAATGTTTGCATAATCCTAACAAGATGCAAACGCACACGACGTGCAGCAAGCACTGTGCTAGGAACTGGGACATGTCAGAGAATAAATAGACAAGGCTTAGGCTCTCACGGAAAGGTGACAATTTCATAACATATTTGATGAGACTTTGACACACGGCAAGCACAACACAAAGGGAAGAGTGAGGGGTCGATGTCAGGATAGCGATTCTCTTCCTTCAGCCCTTCACACAAAAGTGCACACGAGCAGCTTCAGTGAGGAAGACTTTATTTTACCCTATTTTTAAAAGAGGGTAACAGCTAGTTTTTGTTGTTGTTGTTTTTTAAAGAGTAAAATATGGGGCTGGCCCGTGGCTCACTTGGGAGAGCATGGTGCTGACAATACCAAGTCAAGGGTTAAGATCCCCTTACCAGTCGTATTTAAAAAAAGAAAAAAGGCTGGCCTGGTGGCGCACTCAGTAGAGTGCGGCGCTTGGGAGTGCCACGGCCCTCCTGCCGAGGGTTCGGATCCCATATAGAGACCCGTCCGCTCACTGGTTGAGGGCGGTGGGGCGCGACACCGAGTGTTGCAATCCCGTTGCTGGTCGCGGTACGGGCATGACACCGAGGGTTGCGATCCCGTTACCGGTCACGAAAAAAGGGAAAAAAAAAAAGGAGTAAAATATCTTTTTTAAAAGAAATGATGCTGGCCTGTTAGCTCACCTGGGAGAGCATGGTGCTGATAACACCACTGTCAACTTTTCAGATCGCCTTACAGGCCAGCTGCCAAAAATGAATGAATGACTAGATGAATGAATAAAGTGTTGCCAAATACAGGAAATTATGATGCAAAACCCTAAAATTATTCATAATCAAACCTCTCAGAAAAAAAATCAAGGATGTTGTGAGGATGTACAAATTCCCTGGTATTTTTCTATGTCTATATATCCTTAAATGTTACTCTTTTGTAAACTTTTTTTGTAAAATCATTTTCCCATCAATAGTGTACTTACAGGTATTGCCTATAAATTCGATGTGCATTTTTAAACAGCTTTATTGAAAAATAATTCACACACAATTCAGTTCACTTTACATAAGCGTATAATTAATGGATTTTAGTATATTAGCAGAGTTGTACAGCCATGACCACAATCAATTATAGAACTTCTATAGCACCTCTTTCTTCTATTAGCAGTCACTGCCCACTGCCTCCCGCTGAACCCCGCCTCAGCCGTAAGCAACCTTTAGTCTACTTTCTGTCTGTACAGATTTGCCTATTCTGGACATTTTATAGTATAAATAGAACCATTCGATATATGGTCGTTTGTGACAGATTTCTTCACTTAGCATAATGTTTTCAGGGTTTATCCATATGGTTGCAGCCTGTTTTAGTAGTTCATTCCTTCTTGCTGCTCAATAGTGTTCCTTTTGTATGGATGTATCACCTTTTATTTATCCATTCATCAGTGGATGGCCATTTAGTTTCTTTCCACTTCTTTGCTGTAATGAACAATGCTTTTTTTTTTTTTTTAAGGATGACCGGTAAGGGGATCTTAACCCTTGACTTGGTGTTGTCAGCATCACGCTCTCCCAAGTGAGCCACAGGCCGGCCATCCCTATATAGGGATCCAAACCCTTGGCCTTGGTGTTATCAGCACCACACTCTCCCAAGTGAGCCACAGGGCCGGACCCTGAACAATGCTGCTACAAACATTCATGTGAAAGAGTTTGTGTGGACGTAAATTTTCATTTCTACAAAATATATAGCTAGGAGTGGATAGTGCTTATTATTAATGGCTACATTGTATTTCATCCAATTGATGTACACATCTTCTCATAAGTACAATGTACTCAATTTCATTATTTCCTACTATTGATTTTATTAATATTTCCTCCTGCTTTTCTGCAGTTTGTTTTATATTTTGCTTTTCCTAGCTTCTTTTTTCCCAGGTTTTTTCTTTTCCCATTTATTTCAGTTGAACATTACATTTACTTATTCTAAGCTGAGTTTAAAGTCTGTGCATGCATTTTGTTTTCTCTTGCCATCTCAACATCCCTATGGTAAACCCCCTCTTCCCCTCCTTCTGGCCCAGGGTTAGTGTGGGGCAAGTGGGGAGGAACAAGAATCACACACACTGAGGTCTGGCTCCAGCCTCTCTGTGGAATTAAGTTAAATTTTTCTTTCTTCGGGAAGAACTTTGTGAAGCGGGACTGTGCAGAGCAGGACTTTAACTCAAGAGAGATGTTTAACATTTTCTCTTGTTTCAGGCACTGATACATTAAGACATTCTTTTTCATACTAAAACTAGTAAACTCTAATACAGCAGTAGCAACAGAGGAGAGTTTGTTTCTAAAGAAAGAATTTGGCAAAAGCTCCCAGAATGTAAGTAAATAGGTTTCCATATTTAAAGAGCCCTCAATATGTTCAGCAAAAGAAATGAAGTCCCATAGACATTCATGCAACATTCACACACATGCTGTCGTGGAATTTCAGGAAACCCTGGATAAAGATAAATACTGAGGATGGGTCACACACAAAGGATCAGTGTTCAGATTGGTGACAGATTTCTCCAGAGCAATACTGAAAGCAACAGTGTGGTAGAGCAATGTCTTCAAAATTCTGAGGGAAAATGTTCTCCACCCCAAAATTCTATCCCAATCAATGTATCAATAAAGTATTATGTTAATGAATACATTATCAGAGATTTAAAGACTCAAAAAATAAAATTTCTTGTACCTTTTCTCATGAGGCAATGGGAGGATGTGTTTGATCCAGTGACATAATCCAGACAGTGGGTGGTTTGGGCTCAAAAGAGAAAGTCCTGGCAAAATGTCGCAGGTTTACAGCTGTGCAGCAAGCAGAGTATCCAGACGGGAGCACAAGAAACAATGTCTCTAGGAGGGATGTTTTCAATACAGAAATGGTAACCAATCATTGATCAATATTAAACACTTCACGTTTATGACAACACTTAAATCTGGCAACAGCCATTGAGATATGTACTAACTGTCACATGTGGAGGGATGTTTTCAATACAGAAATGGTAACCAATCATTGATCAATATTAAACACTTCACGTTCATGACAACACTTAAATCTGGCAACAGCCATTGAGATATGTACTAACTGTCACATGTATGAGAAAACAGGCTCAATAAGATTTTGTTACTTGCTTGTAATTACTGGATTGAAGTTTGAATGGAGCTGGGATGGAGTGGGAAGAAAGGTAAAGAAGAGGGGGGAATGTTTCAGGCACCAGAAACCAAAAGAATGTTGGCTTCAAGGTGCCAACGGGTTCAGAGACTGTGGGACACAGCATGGAGACCTTTCAACTGGTGCAGAGGCCTCCAAATGAATAACGGTCGGTGAGAAGGCAGATGGAGATGGAGGCAGGAGGAGTTTGCATCAGACCCCATGGCACTGGAGGCTCTTCAGATGGACAGTGATTTGAGGAGAGCCACATTTCCAGGTATGCGACATTGATTGTCCTTGTTTGAATAATTTGTTTGTTTTCCAGAATTGAAACAATTCCTCATTAATCCTTCCAATATTCAGTAATTTGAAAAGTTGAAATTTGCAAAACAAGTCAAACAATCTTTATTCAGGGAAGATTTCTGGAATGAAGTCTTACAGAGATTTCTCTCATTAAAACCCCCGGAAAGTGGCACCAAGGCCTTGGGGGTGGTGAGAGTCCATATGCTCTGCTGGACACAGCTGCCCCTCCAGGTCAAGTCTGATTGTACTTTCACTTTTCCCATCAGCCCAAAACCCTGCACACTGTAGGCACAGAGAAGGCACTGAAGCGACTTCGCTGTTCACACAACTTGGAGAGTAAGAAAAGCGACTTGATACAGCCCAGAGAAATGGGAAATTGCTCATTGTCTTCCAGGAGACAACAACTGGTTAACCAGGGCACTCCCCTACCCGCAGAGCCCCTGACATGTCAGGCTGAGAGCAGGTTACGAGGTGTCTTTTAAACTCTGCTTGTGTCTGCTCCGTGCAAGTGAAGCTTCCACAGCATTTTGTCAAAACAAATGGGGCACAATTTGGGAAACACTCCTGCTTCCTACATTAGGGCCACAGGCCTCCCGACCCCCAGTTCTTGCCTCTGCACAACTGAGATGTAGAAACCTCTGGTTTCTGGAACTAGAGCCTGCAACTAACATCCTTGAAACCCCAGGCACCAGGAGCCCCTGTGGCTACTTGAGAGGCTCCTAGGATCCTTAGGGGTTGCTCAACAATTGACTGACAAAAAAGGGACCTGGGCCGTGAGTCAGGGGTCCAGCTGGGAGTCACCTGTCTTTCCTGCTGGAAACGGAATGAGTCTGAGGATACAAACCAGCTGGGGTAAGGAGAGGGAGACACGTGCCTGGGAGCAACATTTTTTAAATGGGCGCTAAAAAAAACCTCAGTAACCAAGATCAATGATATGTTAATGCATACTTTTTAAAAAAATCAAAATTCATGCAAAAAATTTATGATGAACTGTCAAAAGTTTAAATACAGACAGGACTCCACAGGGATTAAGGTGAGCTGAGTATAGGGTTGAATGGTGTCTATATTTAAATTTTTGATATTTTGTTCAAACTGTGATGCTGTGGATTTGTGGCATCAATTTTGATTTTTAAATCATATTGCATGAAGGGCTTGCCAGTTAGCTCAGTTGGTGCGGGTGTGGTGCTGATAACACCAAAGTCCCTGTACCAGTTCCATCCCTGTACCATCCAGCTGAGAAAAATGAAGAAGTATATATATATATATACTCCTTCCCTCTTCCTGAAGGGGTGGGCTCCAGCCCTGAGGGGTCAAGAGACTCACGAAGCAAAGCTTTTTTGGGCTGTTACTCATCAGTAGCTGTCAAGATCAAAGACTTGCCCCTATCCTGACCTAAAATTTCCCCTTCAAGTATATATCAGAGAGAAATAGCTGCTCGTAGTGTAAATATGCCTGTATTAGAATGTTCAAGCCACTTGTATTAGTCCATTTCTGTTGCTTATAATGAAATACATGGCAGTGGGTATTTTATAAAGAAAATAAAATTTATTGCTTACAGTTTCTGAGGCTGGGAAGTCCAAATTTCATCTGGTGGTAGCAAGAGTCACCCAGGGGTCTCACACTACAAGATGGTGGAAGCAGAGAGAGACTAACCTGCTTATTCACTCTCCTTTTAAAGCTCTCCAAACCACACCCCATACTACCATTTTTAATCCATTCACTACTGCACGGTCCTACAATCCAATCACATCTTCAAGGTACCACCTTTCAATTACCATAATAGGATTTCCCACCCTCTTAACCATCACAGTGGGGGCTAAGTTTCTAATACATAAAACTTGGGGGACACAATTCAAGCTTCAGCGAGTTTTGGGGAGACATGATTCAATCCACTACACCATCATGGTTTAATTTTTACAAAGAGAGGCAACCTATATGTCCATCAATTGGGGAAGAGTTTAATAAAGTGTGATAAATCCTGCAATGGAACACCTTGCAAATTTTTTTTAAAAATGTAACACAGCAGATACATGTGTGCACACCTGGAAAGACCTTCAAAACACACTAAGTGAACAACAAGTTACAGAACATATAAAATGATGCAATTTGTGTTTTTCACCACAGATTTGCAAAAGGGTTTACACTTATTAATGCTTGGATAAATCAGAAATTCTATATGTCAAGATGCAGACAATGTATAAATCTGCGTAGAGGAGTGGTATTTCAAGAGGAGAACTGTTATTCTCTCTGTTCTTTTGTTATCTTAATAGTTTGCTAAAAGAAAGTGTTAATGTATGCAGTGTGTCAAAACCCACTTCAGCCATGGGGCTGAAATGAAATATGATGCAGTTCATGCATGTTATCTAGCATAGTACTGAAAAGACAGTAAATGCTTAGCAGCTTCCCTATTGTGAGAAGCCAGAGGTGATATGCTCAGCAGTTAAACAGTTACTCTCTGGAATCAGGCTGCCTGGATTGAATATCAGTTCCCAGCTTGGCTAGTTATTAGTCCCCTGACCTCAGGCAAGTTGTGTAAACTTTCCTCACTTTCCAAACCTGCCTTGTCAGCAATGTGGGTAAATAATAGTTCCGGTCCACACATGCATTTTGGGAAAGAAGTTAGGCAATATAAAAAGCCCTACAAGAGTGTCTAAAATGCAGCTCTGTCTCAATAAATAATAAGACGTCTAAGTTATATTCATATATGTATATAAGTTATTATATATACTTATATATAATTAAGAAGTAATTATATATACAATTAATACTAAGTATATATACATTTACTTTGTTATTATGATTATTGTTTCACTATACTCACTAAAATATAAGTTCCATGAGGGCACAGATTTTCATCAGTTTCGTTCATTGCTGCATCTTTGGCACCTGGAATATAAACATAGTCACTCAGTATTTGTCATACTGAACTGATGAACTGAAAAGTCATTTTTCGGGGCCGGCCCGGTGGCGCACTGCTACAGTGCGCGCTCCTGCCGAGGGTTCGGATCCCACATACAGCAATATAAACATAGTCACTCAGTATTTGTCATACTGAACTGATGAACTGAAAAGTCATTTTTCAGGGCCGGCCCGGTGGCGCACTGCTACAGTGCGCGCTCCTGCCGAGGGTTCGGATCCCACATACAGCCCGGTCCCCGCTCACTGGCTGAGCGAGGTGCGGGTGCAACACCGAGGGTTGCGATCCCGTTGCCGGTCCCGGTCCGGTACGGGCGTGACACTGAGGGTTGTGATCTGTTGCCAGACACGAAAAAAGACAAAAAGACAAAAAAAGAAAAGAAAAAGAAAAGTCATTTCTCAGCCTCTGAGAAAGGACTTAGGCCTGGTTGAAATATTTTTTCAACAACAGAAGACCCACAAGAATCTTCACTGGTACTTGCCCCAGGCCCCCTTTCTTATCACCCTACCTTGGTCATTCACATGACTCTTCGACCTTGGCTGGGAAAATACAAAAAAGTCCAGGACCGTTTTCTCACCCAGCCAGTACCAAGCCGACAACACACCTTGAGGTGTCCTTTCTTGGGCTCATGCCCAGTTCTGCCATGTTTAAGACACTGAATATTCACCCACCGTCCAGGCAGCTCCCAGCTTCCAGATGAACACTTCAACTCCTATTGCTTTGGGTTTTCCTTCTTGGTTGTTTAATCATTTTTCTTTTCCTTCCTGGTGTGGGTTGGTGCCACTCACCTCTGGAGGGTCTCCAGCAAGACTTCCTGCTTCCTTCTTCTCCGGTACAGATATGTCCAAGTCCATCCAGCTGGGTGACCTTGGGCAAGTCGCTTAATTGCTCTGTGCCTGTTTCTTCTTCTGTCAAGTGGAGAAAAGAAAAATACCTCCCTCACAAGAGTGTTCAGAAGATTAAATGAACTAATATACATATAATGCTCTGAGAATAGCACCCAGCACTTGGTAAGAGCTATATAAATTTTTGTTTAGATGCATGCATACCTACATACCAAAAAATCTAGACTGAGACATTGAATTGAAGTGTTATCCTTAAGTATAAGAAAACAGAGTGTCCAGGCTGTTGGGGTTTGGCCTACTGGGAGGTTTAAAGAGTAGGACCTTACTGGGTTGAGTCCCTTTCCCTGTCCCAAGAGCCTCCCCCCCCCACAGTTCCTCCCTCTTACCCTTCATGGCATATCCTGTGCCCAGGGCAGCAGCACTGGCCTGGACCAGATGTGGAGCATCACTCAGGGGGATCGACAGCCAGAATGTGGCTCCTGAGCCAGTGGGGTCTCCCTCACCCCAGGGAGGGATCTATTTCTGACTCATCTTTGCTCAAGGTCCCTGTGCATGTTGTGTTTCCTTACATGAGTTTGCCTCCTGATGTTGAAATTCCAGGGCTGTAAAGCTGGGCAGCGAGCACCCCACAACTGTCAAACCATCCACCCCACAAGGGAGTGGAAAGTGTGGGATTCCAGCTTCTAGGACAACTGCACCACCTCTTCTGTTTAAGTGTCCAATTCAATGGAATTTAAGCACTATACAGTCGTCCCTCGGTATCTGGGGGGGATTCGTTCCAGGGCCCCCACAGATACCAAAATCCTTGGATGCTCAAGCCCCTTGTATCAAATGGCCATACTATTTGCGTATAACCTACTCCCATCCTCCTATATACTTTAAATCATCTCTAGGTTGCTTAAAATACCTAATATAATGTAAATGCTATATATAGCTTTTATACTGTACTGTTTTAAAATTTGTATTATTTCTTATTGTTTTACTGTTATTGTTTAATTGCATTTTTTTCCAAATATTTTTGAACCTTGTTGGTTGGAGGAGCTTCTGGACAGCTGAACACGTGGAGGTTCCTGGAGGGTGGCGCACCTGGAGAGGGCATGGAAGCTCTGCTCCCTTCCCCATATCTCGCCCTGTGCATCTCTTCATCTGTGTCCTTTATAACATCCTTTTTTTTTCCTTTTTGTCTTTTTTTACTGACCGGTAACGGAATCGCAACCCTCGGTGTCACGCCCGTACCGGGGAATCTCAACGAGATCGCAACCCTCGGTGTTGTGCCCACACCGCGCTCAGCCAGTGAGCGGGAACCGGTCTCCACATGGGATCTGAACCCTTGGTGGGAGCGCCACCACACTCCCAAGCGGCGCACTCTCCAGTGCACCACCGGGCCGGCCCTATAACATCCTTTATAATAAACCAGTCAACATAACTAAGTGTTTCCCCGAGTTCTGTGAGCCACTCTAACAAGTTAATTGAACCCAAAGGAGAACCCAAATGGGAACTCTGATTTATAGCTGGTTGGTCAGAGCCACAGGTAAAACAATATGGGGCTTGTGATTAGTGTCAGAAGTGGGGGTCAGTCTTATGGGACTGAGCCTCAACTTGTGGGATCTGACACTTTCTCCTGGGCAATAGTGTCGAGTTGGAGGACCCCCCACTGATGTCTGCTGCAGAATTGTTTGCTTGCTGTTGGGGAGAATTCATCACACATCTGGTGTCAAAAGTGTGTTGTGAGAGTATAATGGGAGAAACTGAGTTTGTTTTTTTCCACTTACCTTCCCTGTCTGCTTTTCAGGAAGGAAGGATGGAGACTCTGGACTAGAGGCCATAACAGCTACCCTCTGTGCCTGTGCTCCTCTGTCAGGTGCCAGTCAATTCCAGGAATCCCAGAGAGACTCCAAAGAGGATCCATCAGGTGGGTGCATAGGGAGTTTTCAGATGGCTGAGTTCTGAGCTTGCCATGGCCAGTGACAGCCAGGTAGATAGCTCACACATTCTCTCTTCCCACCTCTGGGAAGGGGCGTCTGCCCTTGGGAGACTCCCCAGGCTGTGTCATTCATCCAGGGCTGGGAGGTTGGAGCCAAGCCTTGTCAAGCCTTTTAGGAGGGGACCAAAACTTACAGACTGGGACAGCAGGGGCTGCATGACCTCTGGGCATTTCCTTTCACCTGTACCTTCACCCTGAAGTCACTGAGGTAAAAACCTGGCTCTCTGTTCCCTTTACTTGGCCTCCGATTCCAGCTCACTGCCCAGCCTCACACCGCCCCCACTTGGACAGCTTTCGCTCCCCAGACTAATCTGGACCTCATAAGCCCCTAGAAACTCAGGTCTAGGCAGCTTGTGACACTGATTTAGGAATGACTAGGTTTCCTAACTAGGAAAGTGTGACACTCCAAAGTATCTAGGACCCCCTCTAGCAAAGGTGTTCACTGGATACCCCATTTTTAGGGACAAGGGAAATGCTAATTAGATTTTTTTGTTACATTTTTCTGAAAGGATACCTTTTATTTTATTTTATTTGCTTTTTAAAAATTTTTTAAATTTTATTGAATATTGACCAATTATACTTGCATATATTTATGGGGTACAAAGTGATGCTATGATACACGTGTACAATGTGGAATCAAGCTAATTAACATACCATCACCTCAATTATCATTTATTTCTTCTAATTGAAACACTGTACCCTTTGACCAACATCTCCCCATTCCCCCAACCCCCAGCCTTCACCACCATTCTGTTCTCTGCTTCCAAAAATTCGATCGTTTTAGACTCCACTTTTAAGTGAGAAATGTGATATTTGTGTTTCTGTGCCTGGCTTATTTCACTTAATCATCATGTCCTCCATGTTCATGTTGTCACAAATGACAGAATTTCCCTCTTTAAAAAAGCTAAATAGCATTCCATAGTGTCCATATATCACATTTTCTTTATCATTCATCCCTTGATGGTCACTTAGGTTGTTTCTATATTTTGGCTATTGTGAATAATGCTGTGATAAACATGGGACTGCAGACATCTCTTCAACATTCCATTTCAGATCCTTTGGCTATATACCCAGAAGTGGGATTGCTGGATCATCTGGTAGTTCTATTTTTTGTTTTTTGAGGAACCTCGGTAGAATTTTCCGTAATGGCTGTACTAATTTACATTCCCACCGACAGTGCACAAGTTTTCCTTTCCTCCACATCCTTGCCAACACTTATCTTTCATCTTTTTGATAACTGCCATTCCAACAGGTATGAGACAATATCTCATTGTGGTTTGAATTTGCATTTCCCTAGTGATTACTGATATTGAGCATTTTCCCCACATATATCTGTTGGCCATTTGTATGTCTTCTTTTGAGAAATGTCTATCCAGGTCCTTTGCCCATTTTAAAATCAGGTTGTTTGTTTTCTTGCTGTTGAGTTATATGAGTTCCCTATATATTTTGGAATTAATCCCTTATCAGATGTATGGCTTGCAGATATTTCCTCCCAATCTATAGGTTGCCTCTTCACCCTGTTAATTGTTTCCTTTGCTGTGCAGAAGCTTTTTAGTTTGATGTAGTCCCATTTGTGTATTTTTGCTTTAGTTGCCTGTGCCTGTATAGTGTTGCTCAAAAAAGTGCTGTCCACTCCCATTTTGTGTAGCTTTTCCCCTGTTTTCTTCTAGTAGTTTCATAGTTTTGGGTCTTAGAATTAGGTCTTTAATCCATTTTGAATTGGTTTTTGTGTATGGTGAAAGATAGGGATCTAGTTTCAATCTTCTGCATATGGATATCCAGTTTTCCAAACACCATTTATTAAAGAGGCTGTCCTTTCTCCACTGTATATTCTTGGCACCTTTGTCAAAAATCAGTTGGCTGTAAGTGTGTGGGTGTATTTCTGGGCTCTCTATTCTGTTCCATTGGTCTGTTTGTCTATTTTTATGCCAGTACCATACAGTTTTGGTTACTATAGCCTTATAATATATTTTGTTTTGTTTTTGGTGGCTGATCAGTATGGGGATATATATATTTAAAATTTTATCTTATAGTATTTTTTGAAGTTAGGAAGTGTGATGCTTCCAACTGTGTTCATTTTGTTCTTTTTTATTTTAGCTACATGGGTCTTTTGTGGTTCCACACAAACTTTAAGATCATTTTTTATATTTCTGTGAAGAATATTACTGGTATTTTGAAAGGGATTACATTGAATGTATAGATCGTTTGGGGTAATATGGACATTTTGGTGATGTCAATTCTTCCAACCCAAGAACAAAGGATAGCTTCCCATTTATTTGTGTCCTCTTCAATTTTTTTCATTAATGTTTTATAGTTTTCATTGTAGAATTCTTTCACTTCCTTGGTTAAATTTACTTGTAGGTATTTCATTTTTATGGTAGCTATTGTGAATGGGATTATTTCTTTGATTTCTTCTTCAGCTATTTCATCATTGGCATATAGGAAGGCTATTGATTTTTTTTGTGTTGATTTTGTCTCCTGCCACTATATTGAATTCATGTATTAGTTCTAGCAATTTTTTTTTCCTGTGGAGTCTTTATGGTTTTCTATATATATGATGATGTCATCTGCAAATAGGGATAGCCTGACTTCCTCCTTTCTGATTTGAACATTTATTGCTTTCTCTTGCCTTATTGCACTGGCTAGAACTTCCAGTCTTATGTTTAATAAAAGTGGGGAAAGTAGGCACCCTTGTCTTGTTCCAGGTCTTAGAGGAAGTCTCCAACTTTTGTCCATTTAGCATATCAGCTGTGCTATTATTTTATTATCTTTGCATCTGTGTTCATTAGGGACATTGGACTGTAGTCTTTTTTTTGTTGTATCTTTTTAAATTTTTTTTTTGAAACATAGTTGATTTTGTACCATATTTGTGGGGTACAGAGTTGAATATCAATACCTGTGTGCAACACATAATACTCAAATCAGGATAATTAGTATATTCTACATTATACAATGTAATTGTTTTTCATGGCCCTTTACCAATTCCTCCCTTACTCTCTTCCCTCCACCTTTCCCATCTCTTGTGACTTCAGTTCTGCTCTCTCCTTTTGAAAGTTCAATGTATTATTGTGATTGTTTTGTGGAATATACTATAAAGCATATGTACTTCACAGGGCCTGGTTTTCCAAAGCCTTGCATTTTCAAATATTGACCTTGCAAGGACAGGAAATTTTCCTCAGGCTATAAGTCTCTGTTGCAAGATAAGAATTGTGGCACAGCAGGTTGCTGGCTCAAAGACAGACTTGTTACTGATTGTTATGTAAAAATACTGAGAAATTGCTATAAGAAGGAATGTTTGCTAAGATCAAGCTTGTGTTGATAAGATCACTTAATTGTCTACTGAAATGTCATCTGGCTTGTTTCACTGAAAGTTACCAGCCTATATTCTTAAACTATAATCCCACCTTTGTTCTCTTCCTGTAACTTCCTGGTCTGGAAAATAAATGCAGGAAGAGAACCGCAATTCAGCATTAATTTCCCAAGGAAGGGATCCCTCTTGCGAGGAGATTAACCACTTCAGGGCCTCTCACTGCTCAGAAGAGGTGGACTTTGAGTAATCCTTTGCATCTCTGTCACCCAGGGGAAGGGGGGTGACAAATCCATGGGCAGTGAAGCAACACAAAGCAACATTGTTTTATCTTTCTTTCTTTCTTTTTTTATTTGTTTGGGTTTTTTTTTTTTTTTTTTTTTTTTTTTTTCCAATTATGAGCGAGGACATGTGGTATTTTTTTCTGTGCGTGGCTTATTTCACTTAATATGATTTTCTCTAAGTTCATCCATGTTGCTGCGAATGGCAGAATTTCATTCTTTTTTATGTCAGAGTAGTATTGCATTATGTATGTATACTACATTTTCCTTATCCAGTCATCTGATGATGGACATTTAGGTTGGCTCCAACTCTTGGCTATTGTGAATAGAGCTGTGATAAACATGGAGGGTACAGGTATCCTTTTAGCCTGATGATTTCCATTCCTTTGGGTATATACCCAGCAGTGGGATTGCTGGATCGTATGGTAGTTCTATCTGTAGTTGTTTGAGGAAACTGCATACTGTTATCCATAATGACTACATCAGTTTAAAGTTCTACCAACAGTGTAAGAGAGTTCCCCTTTCTCTGCATCTTCACCAGCATTTGTTGTTCTTAGTATTTTTGATAATGGCGACTCTGTTGTGAGATCATATCTTAGTGTTGTTTTGATGTGCATTTCATGATGCTTTGTAATGCTGAGTATTTTTTCATGTATCTGTTGGCCATTTGTGTATCTTCCTTTGAGAAATGCCTATTCAGCTCTTTTGCCCATTTTTTAATTGGGTTACTTGTTCTGCTATGGTTGTTTCAGTTCCTTGTATATTCTGAATATTAATCCCTTGTTGAATGCATAGTTTACAAATATTTTCTCTCATTCCATAGGTTGTCTTTTTGCTCCGTTAACTGTTTCTTTTGCTCAGCAGAAGCTTTTTGATTTGATATAATCCCATCTGTTCATTTTTCCTTTTCTTGCCTGTGCTTTTGGGGTGTAATTCATAAAGTCTTTGCCCCGCCCTACTTCCTGAAGTGTTTCCCGTATGTTTTCATTTTGAGTTGATATGGTATATGGCAAGAGGTACAGGTCTAGTTTCATTCCACTACATGTGGATACCCAGTTTTCCCAGCAACATTTATTGAAGAGGCTGTCCTTTCCCCGTTGTATGTTCTTGGTGCCTTTGTTGAAGATCAGTTGGCTGTAAGCATATGGGATGATTTCTGGGTTCTCTGTTCTGTTCCATTGGTTTGGGTGTCTATTTTTATGCCAGTACCATGCTATTTTGGTTACTGTAGCTTTGCAGTATAATTTGAAGTCAGGTAGTATAGTGTCTCTGGCTTTACTTTTTTTTTTTCTCAGATTTCTCTGGCTATTTGGGCTCTTTTGTTGTTCCGTATAAATGTTAGGATTGTTTTTTCTATTTCTTTGAAGAATGTCATTGGTATTTTGATGACGATTGCATTGAGTCTGTAAATTGCTTTGGGTAGTATGGACATTTTCATAATATTAATTCCTTTTCTTTTTGACTAGTAAGGGGATTGCAACCCTTGACTTGGTGTTGTCAGCACCACACTCAGCCAGTGAGTGAACTGGCCATCCCTATATTGGATCTGAACCCATGGCCTTGGTGTTATCAGCACTGCACTCTCCCAAGTGAGCTACAGGCCAGCCCGTAATGTTAATTCTTCCAATCCAAGAGCATGGAATGTCTTTCCATCTTTTTGTGTCCTCTTTAATTTCCTTCAGCAGTGATTTGTAGTTCTCAATGTAGAGACCTTTCACATCCTTGGTTAAATTTATTCCTAGGTATTTTATTTTTGGGTGTCTATTGTAAATGGGTTTGCTTTCTTGATTTCTTTTTCTGCTAGTTCATTGCTGGAGTATAAAAATATTACTTATTTTTGTGTGTTGATTTTGTATCCTGCAACTGTACTGAAATCATTTATCAACTCAGAGTTTTTTGGGTTTTTTTGTTTTGTTTTTGTAGAGTTTTTAGGCTTTTCTACATATAGGATCCTGTCATCTGTAAATGGGGACAGTTTGACTTTGTCTTTTCTAATCTGTGTGCCTTTTATTTCTTTCTCTTGCTTGATTGCCTTGGCTAGTACTTCAAATACTATGTTAAATAGGAGTGGTGAGAGTGGGCATCCTTATCTTGTTCATTCAGGATGACATTGGCAGTGGGTTTGTCATACATGGCTTTTATTGTGTTGAGATACTTTCCTTAGATACTTAATTTGTTGAGAGTCTTCATCATGAAGGGATACTGGATTTTGTTAAATGCTTTTTCCACATCTATTAAAATGATCATATTTTTTCCCCTTCAATCTGTTAATATGATGTATCACATTTACTGATTTGTGTATGTTGAACCATCCTTGCATCCCTGGGTTGAATCCCACTTGATCATGGTGAATGATCTTTTTAATGTGTTGTTGGATTCTGTTTACTAATATTTTGTTGAGGATCTTCACATGTGTGTTCAGTAGACACAAAAGTACAGACATCTGTCTGTAGTTTTCTTTTTTGTGGTATGTTTTTCTGGTTTTGGTATGAGGTTAATGTTGGCCTAGTAGAATGAGTTTGGAAATGCTCCCTCCTCTTCAATTTTTTGGAAGAGTTTGAGAAGAATTAGTATCAGTTCTTCTTTAAGTATTTGGTAGAATTCGACAGTAAAACCATCTGGTTATTTTTTCAATCTAATTCTGGAGGTAAACTGGATCAAGAACAGTTATTCTAAGTGGTAAAGTGAAGGACCAATAAAAACATTGAATTTTGGCACTAGAAAAGCTAATTCTAAAATTCATATTGAAATTTAAACATGTGGGAATAAAAAAGAAATATTTGAAAAAGGAGAGTAATGAAATGTGA
>NW_007730108.1:6213-14516 GCF_000696425.1 Galeopterus variegatus | reverse complement strand
TTTATCTTCCTTGTGGTCTGGCCAGGTGGTCTCTAGATAAGGAACTGGTCAGTTCCTGGAATCGGGTGGGGTTACTCTCTTCCTGGATTTTAGAATGCCTGGGCCCGCCTTGACTATGCCTTGGCTTCTACATTAACCCCTTAGAAGCTGCCTTACTTAAAACAACATTAGTTATGTTTTCCCGTTTTTAGCAAGCATTTGTACAGAAGCAAATTGCACATGTTAAAGTTATACTTTTCTTCTACAATCCCCCCTCTTTCTCGTGCGTATTTCAATCATGAAATATTTGTCTCTTGTTGATTTATTTCCTGATATTGTTGTGTTAACATCATAACTTGGACAGTACTAACACGTTCTCTAACAAAAGCTACTAAGTGATTTAAAATGCAGGGACCAAAGGTCAGAAGCAATACTAAAATAACTAATGGTCCTAGCAGGGTAGACACGAGGGTCATGAGCCATGGGGAGGAGTTGAACCATGACTCAAACCATCCCTGATTTTGTTCCCTTTCTTTTTTTCTTTTGGCCAAGCCTTCTGTAATTTTGGCCATGGAGTCTTTAATTACCCCTCAGTGATCAATGTGAAAACAACATTCTTCTTTTAGTACAGCTCAGAGCCCCCCCCTGCTGAAGGAACAAGAGGTCTAGCCCCCTTCTATTTTGCAGGACCACCTCAGTAAGAGAGGTGAGGGACTCTTGTAATTTAGTAATTGAATTTTCTATTTCTTTAATATCAGCATCTATGGCTGCCTGCAAACTTTGGTAATTCTGATGTTGAATAACTAGAGCTGAAGCCCCTGTAGCTGCTCCAGCTGCTCCCAATCCTAAACCTAAGAGGACAGAGAGTGTGATACTTAGGGGCTCCCTTTTGGTTTGGTAGTTCCCATTATTTTTATCCCAATATGATAATAGTTCTTCATAAGGATGATAAACGAGCCGAGGCAACAACCGAACCAAGACACAGAAATCTTGGGTCCCTTCTAGGACCTGTAAGCTAACACAGGGCGTGACCCCAGTAGCGCAGGCCCACCATCCTTCTGGAGGGGGCAACAGATATGTGTCACTAGACCACTGGGTCACGTTGAGAGTCTGGTTGCACAGCTGGCTGTGTGAGGAAGGTATTTTTCCCACACATGTTCCTTGCCCCGTAACAGCTGACAGAGTGAGTTTGACCTGTCATTGCTGCCAACAACAGTTGGAGACATCAGTTGTAGTGTTAATTCCATTTCTGAAGGCTATTCCTTCATAATATGGGGGAGCAACATTATAACAAAGCCAGCAGGAGCAGGTAGCATTGGGGTTGGTACTATTTAAGACCTTGAAGACTTCTGAAATTAAGCAGAATAATCCAGTTTGTTTTTGAAGCCTAGGCTCAGGGGGCTGAGTTATTTCCTTTGGTGCTGCTGCCTCTGTCCCTGCAGTGGGGACTGAGGACTCTGGTTGGGTACCCGGGGGTGCTGGGGTAGTCTTTGGTTTGACCCCTGGAACTAGGTATTTATTTGGGACTATGGCAGTATACTGGGTTTCTATTTTGAGTTTGATGGTAAACAACAGCCCATCATCATATTCTGTTTTATAAAACCGTAGTCCCCATGTAAATCCCTTTTCCCATCTGATGGTTTTTTTCCCCTGAATCCATGAAGGACATTCGGAGGGGGTGGCACCATCCCTTGCAGGCAGGGACAGTATTTTGGTGGGTATAATTAGCAGTTACCTTTATATAATCCCAGGATGATGATGGACCCCAATATGTGTCTCCCATGGTTTCACACCCCCAGCTTTTGCAGAAGTAATCTGCTTTTTCTCCACACTGGGAGCTGAGTTTCCTGTCACGGTGGAACCCAGGGCATACATAAAAAGTGAGAGCACTTAACCGACTCCTTCTAGAAGGAGTTGTACAACCTACTCCTCCTGATATCCCAGGGCGGCCTGCTGGGCTGGGGGCGACGGGGGGGGGGGTTCATGGCTATTAAAGTATTCTTCTAAATCCCAGTTGCCTGGGGCTCCTAAAGCTAGTTTACACACATTTGGAAATAAGTCAGGCCACCACCCTCCTGTAGTTACCTTGCATTGACTCCAGATTGTATCTCACACCCCATTTACAACATACCAAGTGAAATTTTGGGGGATATGTGGGCTGCTAACTCTTGCGCCCTGGAAGAGAATTGTTAGGCATAAGAGGAGCAAGAGAGTTTTCATCTTACAACATTTAGGGTGTCCGAACAATTTTCAGTCTTAAGGGGTGTTCCTTGGAACTCTGGACTCTCCAGGCGGCGTCTCCCGGTCCTTGGTCCTCTGGCGGCGCGGGTTTTACATGCGAGGCGTGGATCCAAGCAGAGATCCCATCTACCTTCACAGCCATTGGGGTTGTTAAAAGCACTAGGTAAGGTCCTTTCCAGTGGGGTTCCAGGGTCTGGGAGCGATGTCGTCTCACATAGACTGTGTCCCCAACCTGGAACTGGTGAGAAACTTCGGGGGTCCCAGGCTTATAGGCGGCCGCCAGCTGCATCCAGACTTCCTTCTGCACCACCTGCAGTCCTTTTAACCTGGCATGTAAGTCACTGTTACTGTGGCAAGTGGGTTCAAAGGCATCCCCCAGTAAAGTCAAGGGGGCAGGGGTACCATAGGGAATTTCAAAGGGGGTCAGGTTGAACCAGGAGGGGGTGTCCCTAGCTCTAAACAGGGCCAAGGGAAGGAGCACCACCCAGTCCACGCCAGTCTCCATGGTTAATTTAGTCAGGGTCTCTTTTAGAGTTCTGTTTATCCTTTCTACCTGCCCTGAACTCTGGCGTCTGTAGATATAATGTAATTTCCAATCGACCCCTAGGTGTCTGGCTACTGCCTGGCTTACCTTGGCTACGAAAGCGGGTCCATTGTTGGACCCGATTACCTTGGGCACCCCGAAGCGTGGGAAGATTTCTTCCAGGATTTTCTTGACCACGACAGTGGCTGTTTCTTGTTTCGTTGGGAATGCTTCTACCCATCCAGAGAAGGTGTCTATAAAAACTAGGAGATACTTGTAACCATATCTGCCTGGCTTGATCTCTGTAAAATCTACTTCCCAATACATCCCTGGTCTGTCTCCCCTGAGTCTCTTGCCAGGTCCCGCTGTATTTTTGCAGACATTTACTTTTTGACAAGGTACACAGCTTTTAACTGTCTGTTCTGCTAATTGTTTTAGCCCTATGATATGATATTTTGTCCTCAGGGCAATCTGGGCCAATTTGTTTACTCCCAGATGAGTCCATTGGTGCATTTGTTTGATCATCATGCGTGCTTGTTCTTGTGGCAAGATAGGCTTGCCTGACGCTGCATTCCAGCGCCCTTTTTCTTGATCAAAGTGGTTATTAGAGTCCCTTGAGATCACTGCTACGTCCTCAGCAGAGTATTTAAACTTGGGCTTTTTTAGCTTAGGGACGTCAACTAACAGAATAGACATGGAGCCATTGGCTGCCGCCCTTGCTTCAGAATTGGCCAAGTTGTTTCCCCTGGCGATGGGGGAATCCCCTTTCTGGTGACCCGGGCAGTGTATAATACTCACTTTTAGCAGTCAGTGAAGGGCCTCCAGCAGGGCTATGATCTCTGCTTTGTTTTTAATTTCTTTTCCTCCAGAGGTTAGCAGACCCCGCTGTTGATAGTTAGCACCATGCACATGGGAAGTGGCAAAGGCATACCTGCTGTCCGTATAGATGTTGATTCTTTTGCCCTCTCCTAGTTCAAGGGCTTTCATGAGGGCAATGAGTTCTGCCTTCTGAGTGGATGTTCCTGCAGGTAAGGCCTGTGCCCACAACAGATTCTGGCCATCTAGTATAGCAGCTCCTGCCTTCCAGGAAACCGCTGCTGTCAGTAATCCAGGTGGCTTCAGCGTTCATCAGAGGCTGATCTGATAAGTCTTTCCACCATGCATGTGCCTCAGCAAGCACTTGTTGGCAATCATGGATAAGAGGGTCAAGGTCAGGGTCTGGTAGCAACGTGGCTGGATTTAAGCTCTCCAGGGGGCGTAAGTAACCCGGTCTGAATTCAGTAACAGAGTCTGATAGTGCCTTTGCCAGCGGTCCGTTCCTGTTGCCCTGTACTGTCTTACTGGGCTCCCTAGTTTCCCTGACTACAGTGGCCAGAATTTTGTGGAAATTTCTTTCTTGGTGCTTTTCCCTCTTTATTTCTTTTAACCTCCTGCTCTTTCTGCTTTCTCTCTTCCTTTTCTTCTTCTGACTCTCTATTATGATAAACCTTCTCAGTCACCTGCACTAATTCCCTCAATGACTTATCTTGTAACCCTTCAAGCTTCTGCAGTTTCTTCCTGATGTCTCTACTAGACTGGTCAATAAAAGCAACTGTCACTGTAGCTTTGTGCTCTTCACCACTAGGATCATATGGGGTAAACTGATGGAATACCTCCATGAGCCTCTCCAGAAATGCTGATGGAGACTCATTGGGTCCCTGGATTACCTCTCTTACCTTAGTCAAATTGGTGGGGCGCCTTGCTGCCCCTCAGAGACCTGCCATTAGAGCCTGGCGATAGACCTTCAGGTGCTCCCTACCTTCTGCCGAGTTGAAATCCCGTTTGGCCTGGTCAATGGGAATCCTGCATCTATAACATCAGGGAGGAGTGTAGGTCGCCCATCATCTCCTGGAATGTTCTTTCGATCCTCCAGGAGGATTTGTTGTTTCTCCTCGGTGGTGAACAGGACCTGGAGGAGCTGCTGGCAGTCATCCCAGGTGGGCTGATGAGTAAAGAGAAGGGATTCTACAAGGTTAGTGAGACCCTGGGGGTTTTCAGAGAAAGGGGGATTCTGAGATTTCCAGTTGTAAAGATTGGAAGAGGAGAAAGGCTAGTATTGGAAGGGCTGGTTGCCCTCTTCATTGGGAGGGCCACAAGCCCGCAGAGGGAGGGTGGGAACAGCCTCCAGAGGGACTGCTTGCCTACTATGCATCCTCTGCACAGGTCCGTCGCTCCTTGTGGGTTCTCCGGCGGAGCTGACAGGCGGACTGCCTGTGATTGGAGAGAAGGGGGATAGGGAGGGGGAAGAGGATCAGAAAGAAACCAGTCTGGGTGGGTGGATGGCAGGACCTCGGGTTACTTTTCCATTCCTCAAAGAGCAAATATGGCCGACGGACCTGTTAGGGGAACAAAGGGAGGGACCCACGGAGGAGGATCTGTGACTAGATCTTCCCAGACAATGATATAAGGTATCTGGTCTGGGTGAATTTCAGAACTGAAAATCTTTCTTTTTACCACTGTGATCAATGGCGGAGAGAAGGAACCTTCAGTGGGCCACCCAAGTTGGAAAGCCAGCCACTCTGAAGAACAAAGTGTCACCCACTTATTCCTTCTAACTTGCACAGACAAATTATTAGCTCTGTCCTTCACGTCAGTCCAGTATTTCAGTCAGACTTAAAGGGGTTGAGACAGTCTTCCCCATGTCACCCCAGAAAATCATCAGTCCCCACATACACGCAACCAGACAAACAAAAACCAAAACACTGACGTGCCCCTGCCACGGGCGCCATAACCAGATTATCAGAGAACTCGGGAGGGGTCTCTTTCCTACAGATCTCCCATGGAGCCGAACTTGTTCGTCTCCCACAGAGGAATCTGGAGCATCCTCCAGGATTCCTGTGGCCGCAACGTGCTGGTATGTCTACCCACCGCTATGACCACTACAGACCGATGGCTTCGTCTTGGAGCCTCAGAAAATCCAAAACCAGATTGGTGTCTCCGTCCCGGAGGCACCAAAAAACCCAAAACCAGATTACAGTAAACAACAAAGAAGACTCAAAGACAGACACAGCAGACAGACAGAGACAACCATGGTACCTGCTCGAGCTATCCTCCGTTCTCTAGTCTCTGGTCCCAGAGAGAGCCGATTCCCAGCCAACGCACCAAAAATGTAAGACCTGTGCACCATGCACAAATCTCACATGTCGGGATGGCTCACTTCACAAAGACCACGAGACAGAGACCGATGCAATCAAGCAAGAGGAGTTTATTCCAGCATGCTGGGGTCACTCAGTCTCCTGGACAGAAGCAACCCCGAGCTCTTACACAAGCACTTTTTATACAGGTTTTTTTTTTTTTTGACAGACTTTAGCAACAGGATGAGTTGTATACTGCTTATGGGTTATCTGAGGTGACCTTTAGATTTATTGGTGGGCTTTAGCGGCTGGCACCCCGATAAGGAACAGTGTATTTCCCAATCGTTTATCTTCCTTGTGGTCTGGCCAGGTGGTCTCTAGATAAGGAACTGGTCAGTTCCTGGAACCGGGTGGGGATTACTCTCTTCCTGGATTTTAGCATGCCTGGGCCTGCCTTGACTATGCCTTGGCTTCTACAATAACCCCTTAGAAGCTGCCTTACTTAAAATAACATTAGTTATGTTTTCCCGTTTTTAGCAAGCATTTGTACAGAAGCAAATTGCACATGTTAAAGTTATACTTTTCTTCTACTTTTAGTATATGATAAAGGTGGCATTTTAAATCAGTGGAGAAAAGATGGATTAGTTCTTAAATAGTGTTGGAAAAAGGTGAAATATCTGAGGAGAAAAAGATTAAATGTTTACTTCTCTTTACACTAACAAAAATTCCAGAAGCAGCAGACTTATTTTAAAAGATAAAGACAAGAAAATATTGGAAGAACACATGAAAAATGATTTCCCTTTTAATCATAGTGTGAAGAAGAGTTTTTTAAACATGTTCTCTAACCAGAAGTCTAAAAGAGACTGATCATTTTGACTCCCTGAAATAAGAAGGGCTGCAGGACCAAAAATAAGAACAACTTCGAATTATATGCCAGAGTTAATTTTTTATCAACTCTTCAATATCTGTAATAAAAATATCAATACCCCAATAGTAAAAAATAAATGCACACAACATTTCCCCAACATTTTATTTATACTGTCATACCTGGTATCCACAGGGGATTGATTCCAGATACCCACCCTCATACCAAAATCCGTTGATAGGATTTTATATAAGGGACTCAAGCATCCACGGATTTGTGGTGTTTGTGGGGGTGGGGGAGGTATTTGCATCTCTGTACACTTAAATCATCTCTAGATTGCGTATAATACCTAATACAATGTAAATGGTTGTTACACTGTGTTATTTAAGGAGTAATGACAGGAAGAAAAGGCTGTACATATTTAATACTGATGCAATCATCTTTTTTTTTGTATGAATATTTTTCATTTGCAGTTCGTCGAATCTGCAGATGCAGAACCCGTGAATAGAGGGCCAACTGAACTCTAATTCTTCTGTGTTTTCATAAAAATTTAGGCAGTTGGAAACCAAAGGCAGAAAGAGATGTGATCACCTCCCTTAGAGATCCTTGGACAATTTTTTTAACCCTCTCTTTGCCTCAGTTTCCATGTTCTGCAAAAGGTAGGTAATGATTTTCTCTCTCTAACATGGAAGTGTTCCTGGAAGCTAAGAAGTGTTGTAAATGTTAATTATTTNTTTAGCAAGCATTTGTACAGAAGCAAATTGCACATGTTAAAGTTATACTTTTCTTCTACATTTAGTATATGATAAAGATGGCATTTTAAATCAGTGGAGAAAAGATGGATTAGTTCTTAAATAGTGTTGGAAAAAGGTGAAATATCTGAGGAGAAAAAGATTAAATGTTTACTTCTCTTTACACTAACAAAAATTCCAGAAGCAGCAGACTTATTTTAAAAGATAAAGACAAGAAAATATTGGAAGAACACATGAAAAATGATTTCCCTTTTAATCATAGTGTGAAGAAGTACATGAAAATACTGGAAGAAAACATGAAAAATGATTTCCTTTTTAATCATAGTGTGAAGAAGAGATTTTTAAACATGTTCTCTAACCAGAAGTCTAAAAGAGACTGATCATTTTGACTCCCTGAAATAAGAAGGGCTGCAGGACCAAAAATAAGAACAACTTCGAATTATATGCCAGAGTTAATTTTTTATCAACTCTTCAATATCTGTAATAAAAATACCAATACCCCAACAGTAAAAAATAAATGCACACAACATTTCCCCAACATTTTATTTATAGTGTCATACCTGGTATCCACAGGTGATTGATTCCAGATACCCACCCTCATACCAAAACCCGTTGATATGATTTTATATAAGGGACTCAAGCATCCACGGATTTAGGTATTTGTGGGGGTGGGGGAGGTATTTGCATCTCCGTACACTTAAATCATCTCTAGATTGCGTATAATACCTAATACAATGTAAATGGTTGTTATACTGTGTTATTTAAGGAATAATGACAGGAAGAAAAGGCTGTACATATTTAATACTGATGCAATCATCTTTTTTTTTGTA
>NW_007730108.1:3821-5325 GCF_000696425.1 Galeopterus variegatus | reverse complement strand
TCATAAAAATTTAGGCAGTTGGAAACCAAAGGCAGAAAGAGATGTGATCACCTCCCTTAGAGATCCTTGGACAATTTTTTTAACCCTCTCTTTGCCTCAGTTTCCATGTTCTGCAAAAGGTAGGTAATGATTTTCTCTCTCTAACATGGAAGTGTTCCTGGAAGCTAAGAAGTGTTGTAAATGTTAATTATTTCCTGATTTCCAGTCCTCTTTATTAACATATCCAGAAGAAATGCAGGGTCTACAGAGATGACTAGGGAGGGAAGCAGCCACCCCAGCACAACCCCAACACAACGCAATGGCTTTGGCTTACACTTTCAGGAAGTTCACATCACCCTGGGAACTTTTCATGGACTACCTAGGAATAAATAACTCCAGAATGAGACCACCATTCTGGGAAGAGGCATTATAACCCAAGTGCCTGGAATAACTGCAATTGATGTGGATTAAGGGAAGCACTTGCCTTCCATTCAGAACCAGGGAAAGATGGAAATGTCAGGGGTTTTAGAATCTGTTCCTCAGATGGTTGTGGAGAGAAAGAGACTCAAGAAAGCTCTGTTTTCTGACCCTGGGGCCAGGGTTAAGAAGCTAACCCTGAGGAGTTTCATAACAATGCTTAATTAAGGATACTGGTTATTCAGTTATGTGTTGTCTGCAGTCAACAAATACAGGAATCCAAAAAACTCACAAGGGTTCAAGTGAAAGATAAAAATTCAAACTGAACCGAACTTCTCACCTCCCATTGTGAGATTTGCTGGATCAGAGTCTGAGGAAAACTCCCTCTGGGGAGCTCATTCTACCGCTTGGGCCATGGGGAGACCAAGAGGGCAACAAGGTTGATTCCTTCCTCTACCCCTTTGCTAGAAAGAAGTTTTCTCAAGCTGGGGGTGGGATTTTTACTGGACTCAGGTCTGTCTGCCCACCCCCTTGAAAAGGAAAGAAAAAATCCTCAGAAGTCAAATGGTTGGTGTTAGAAAAGCAGATGTATTTGTTATAGGTATCAGAAGAGAAAACACCCTTGGAGACTGATATAGAAAAAGAGAAAAAGATTTTTATTTCCAGCATCCAGGACTGCACCAGCCAATTCAAGGTGCAGCACCTAACTGTCTTTGTTCTCGGTTTTTAAAGCTGCAAGTGTGGCAACTCAGTTGCATTTAGCCTTCATCATTTAAAAAAAATATTTAGACATGCTTAAAGATATAAGGCGATATCTAATTGTGGTTGAAAGAGAGTAAGCCGAGACACCGGGTACACTTCAAGCTTTATTAAAGGAAAAGAATCTGCTGGGCTGTGCTGAAAGTGGGGAACAGCCCAGGGCTGCTCTCAAAATGGGGGACAGCACCAGGTATGGGGGTGGTAGAGCTTATATAGTGCCCCAAGGGCTGGCTGATTCCATCAAGGAGGGTCATTATGCTAATGTGGATCGGGGTGGAGAATTGCCTGCTTGCAGAAGCAAAAGGGGTTTCTGTTTAAGTCAGGAGGCTTCTCCTAAAGGGAAGGGGGA
>NW_007730108.1:0-3171 GCF_000696425.1 Galeopterus variegatus | reverse complement strand
CTTGCAGAAGCAAAAGGGGTTTCTGTTTAAGTCAGGAGGCTTCTCCTAAAGGGAAGGGGGACGGGGTTTGGTGCTGGAGTGGAGGACATGGCTGCCGGCTATTTTGTGCTTATTGTGTGCACAGTGGCACCAGTCACAGGTCACGTCCAAAATCCATCAGTGGTTTTGATTTGCATTTCCATAATGAATAATGAAGTTGGCTATCTTTTCATGTGCTGATTTGCCATCTTCCGCCTTGGCCGTACAGCAGTTAAGTTTCCTTAGGCAAACAGCTTCGTAACACTTTCTTTTTTTTGTCTTTTCCGTGACCAGTAAGGGGATTGCAACCCTTGGTGTGGTGTTGCCCGCACCACGCTCAGCCAGTGAGTGCACCAGCCAGTCCTATATAGGATCCGAACCCACGGCGGGAGCGTCGCTGTGCTCCCAGCGCCCCTCTCTCCCGAGTGCGCCACGGGGCGGCACGTGGGCATTTTAAAATTGCGTTATTTTATTCTTACTGTTGAGTTTCTGGATGTATTTATATATTCTGGATTAAGTCCTTCTCCAGATATGGGATTTGGAAATATTTTCTCCAAGTCTATGGCTTTTTCTTTTCTTTAAAGTATCTTTCACAGACCAAAAGTTTTCACTTTTTTTTTGAGACCGGCCGCACCGTGCTCAGCCAGTGAGCGCTGTGAATGCACCGGTCATCCCCATATATAGGATCCGAACCCGCGGCGGGAGCGCTGCTGCGTTCCCAGCGCTGCACTCTCCCGAGTGTGCCACGGGCTCGGCCCCAAAAGTTTTCACTTTTGATGAAGTTCAATTTATCAATTTTTTTCTTTTATGGATCATAATTCTGTTATTGCATGTAAGAGCTTATTGGTAATCCAAAGTCACAAAGACTTTTTTGTATGTTTTCTTATAAATGTTTTATAATTTTATATTATATCTTTTGGTCTATGGTCCATTTTGAATTAGTTTTTGCATGTTCTGTGTGGTATAGGTCAAAGTGTATTTTATGTGCATATGCATGTCCAATTGTTTTGGTATTATTTATTTTAAAAAATATTTTCACCAATGCACCTTTGTCAAAAAACAATTGACCACATCTGTGGAAGTTTATTTTTAAGCTCTCTTTTCTGTTCCATTGATTTATGTGTCTATATTTTCAACAATATCACAATTTACATATTACCTTAACTTCACAGTAAGTCTTAAAACCAGGCAGTAAGAGCCTTCAAACTTTGTTCTTTTTCTAAATTATTTAGTCTACTCTGGTTCCTTTGCACTTGGTATAAATTTTGGTATAATCCTGTCAATAACTACAAAAAGTTCTTCATGGGCTTTGGATTGTATTGAATCTATAAATAAATTTGGAAGTAATTCAGGTCTTAAAAATATTGCATCCCAAGAAAAAATAATATTTCTAACAAATGGTGCTGGGACAACTGGATATCCACATGCAAGTGAATGAAGTTGGACTCCTACCTCACACCATATATGAAAGTTGAATCAAAGACCTAAATGTAAGAGGTAAAATGATAAAACTCTTAGAATAAAACATAGGACTAAATCTTCATGACTGGATTTAGCAATGGGTACTTACAAATGACTCAAAAGGTACAACCAACAAAAGAAAAGATAGGTAAATTAGACTTAATAAAAATGAAAGCTTTTGTACACCAAAGGATACTATCAAGAAAGTGCAAAGAAAATGAACAGAATGGGAGAAAATATTTGCAAATCATATATCTAATAATGGTATAATATCCAGGATATACAGAGAATTCTTATAAATAAATCAACAATAAAAAGACAAATAACCCAATTCAAAAATAGAAAAGGATTTGAATAAACATTTCTGCAAAGAAGATATATAAGTGGTCGATAAGCACACGAAAAGATGTTCAGCATCATTAGTCATGAAGTAAATGCAAATCAGAATCACAATGAGATCCCTCATATGCTGCTGGTGAGAATGTAAAATGGTGCTGTGGGAAATGGCCTGGAATTTCTTCAAAATAATAGAGATTGAGTTTCCATATAATCCAACAATTATATGTAATTATCTATCTATATAATATATATAATTCAATCCACTACAGTGGGTATGCATGCACATGCAGGTGCCTTCAAACATTGGTTTTATATTGTTCTGTGGTGGTAGGTGATTGCTCAAATATAGTTATTCTGTTCTCCTCACCCCAAGATATTTTGTTTACTCCCTGCCTCCTCACCTTCATTCTGGTTTTGACCATGCAACTTGCTTTGATATATTTAGCAGATATAACACAAGCATAGGCTCAAAAAAGTGCTTGCGTGTTTGGGATTATATTCTTATGCTTCTGCCAGTAAAATGGAAAGAACTTTCCCAGACTAGCCTGTTCTTCGCAGGCAGAGTATGAGAGACATGTGAAGCTGAACTACTCCAAATGAGCCCAGATTATATGTGCTGATCTCCAGCTAACCTCCAGACACATGAGCAAGCCCACTTGAGATCAGCAAAATTACTCAGGCAAGAACACCTTACAAAAACCAAACTGAAACTTTCTTTCAAAAGTGAAACTTTGCACCCTTTGACCAACATGTCCTTATTTCCCACTACCCCTCACCTGTAGTAATAACTATTCTACTCTCTGCTTCTATGAGTTTGACTATTTTAGATTGCATATTGTAGTGGAATTGTGTTCCCTCAAAACTCCTTGAAGCTTGAATTGCATCCCCCAAGTTTTATGTGAAAGGAATAAAATTCAGCACCAGTTAAAGGATGAGACACAAATGCAAGCCAGCTCGCTGGAGAAGGTTTTTTTATTCAGCGGGCACATCTGCTTTTATAGAATTAGAAGAGAGCTGATAGGTTTGCTGAGGGCACGGGGCATTCGGGGATTGGATGGATTGCGTTGCTAAGGGGCCAGGAGCAGGGAGCCTGTGCTCATTGGCGTGCGATTTGCGCCGGCTGGAAGGTATCGTGGCGCCGGAAGGAAGGTATTGTGGCACCGGTGGGAAGGAGAAGGTGGAAGAGAAGGGTAGCCAGCGCCATGATGGGGCACGGCCGAAAGGGTTCTCATACAGCCTAATATTCCTCCCTTTTTGTTTTGTTAGGAAAAGGGCGATGTTTCTCTTTCTGTCTACTTCCTGCTGGTAGGGGGCATCGTTTGGGAAGGGGTTGGAGTGTCAGGGAGGAATATG